>NC_143514.1:587000-746500 GCF_031878675.1 Megascapheus bottae
CTCTCACCCTGTAGAAAAATCAACTAAAAATCGATCTAAGATCCTTTATTTTATTTTTATTTTTTGGCTAGTCTTGGGGCTTGAACTCAGTGCCTAGGCTCGAGGCTAGTGCTCTGCCATTTGAGTCACAGCTCCACTTCTGGCTTTTTCTGTATATGTGATACTGAGGAATCCAATCCAGGGCTTCACACATGCTAGGCAAGCACTCTACCACTAAGCCACATTCCCAACCTCCAAGACTTAATGTAAGATCTGAAACCTTGAAACAACTACAGTAGAACATAGGGAAAACACTGCAAATGATAGGAATGAACCCTTTCTGAATAAGATCCCAAGATTAGGTATTCAAACTCAAAAAGTCAAATTTAAGTAGTGGTGGTGGTGGTGGTGGTGGTGAGGAGTGTCTCAGGAGGACTGTCTGGGGGTCATCCAGAGAAGGCAGGAAAGAAGAAAGTACTGGAGGTGAACCAAAGCACATTCATACATGTGAAGATAACATGATGAAACCCTAAACAATCCAGGAGAAGGAATTATGAAAGGAGGTTTAAAGGAATATAATACAGGTTTTAAACTTACTCAGAATATACATTCTAGTTATCACTTTTTTTTAAGCTAAGCATATGTTCATTGAATTTTGTAGCAAAATATTCCAGGAAATATAATTACCTAATTTAAAGCCATAATTTAAAAGTTACCCCTGAAATAAATTTTCTTATTTAAAATTTAATCATCTTTGAAGGAGGTAGTTCTAGCATGTGAAAGGCATTTCAAGGTTTCCAAATTCTTGAGTTTGTTTTTAAATTTTATTTTTTAAATTTATTTTATTTATCATCCGTTGCTTTTGGTGGTACTGGGTTTTAGTTTAGGGGTTTGTATTTACTAGAGAGGTGCTGTATGATTTCAGCCATGCCCCAGCTTTAGCTTCCCTTTTGGTTTGCTTTAGTTACTTTTGGGGATCATATCTAGCATCTATGCTTAGCCCAGCCTGGACTAGGCATAAATGATTGTTCTCATTTTTGTTTCCTGTGTGTCTGGAATGATAGCTTTGCATTCACATACCTAGTTTTCATTGGCTGAAATAGGATCTTCAAAATTTTTGCTCATGTTGACTTCAAACCATGATCCTTCTGCTCTCTGCTTCCAAGTAGCTAGGTAGCATCACAGACATGAGCTGTTGTGTTCTGTAGGATAATTTGTTTTTTAAAGAAAGTGTGTATAGATAGATAGATAGATAGATAGATAGATAGATAGCAGGATAATTTGTTTTTTAAAGAAAGTGTGTATAGATATAGATAGATATAGATAGATAGATATAGATAGGTAGGTAGACTTGTTACTTATATATGTATGTGTGGGTTAATTGTTATATCCCCACATGTTTATAATGCAACTATCATAATTCCTTTCCCTCTCCCAGCAGATTTTTTCTCCATTATCATAGTTACAGATATAATCTATTTCAACGTATTTCACCTCAACAGTATTTCACCGCCTTTATTCCCCCTCTGTCACTTGAACCCTTCTCACTAGTTTTCACTCACCTTAAGAGTCTGTCTCTCCTCCCCTATTGATTTCCCTGTTGATCTGCTTTTGTTGAGTTTCTCTATACTGTCTTCATACATACCAGCAGTGTGTTACAGTTACTCTTTCCATTATCTCCTCTGGTCTTGAATTCATTGTGTATATCTGTGAGTGAGGTGAATTTTGAGGTATTTCTTTATTCTGCGGATTTCTTTCATCTAGAATGTAAAAAGCAAAATATGATAGATAGGCTCTTAACTCTGAAGTTTAGAAGTTAGTAGTAGACTTAATCCCAGTCATTTAGCGTGGTAGTCAAGAGGCTCAACAGCTAGAAATCCTTGTTATTTTTTGTTTATGTTCACAAATGCTGTTGTAGTTCCTCAGACTTACCAGTTTTGTCCCAGGCCTTACCAGTGGTAGTATTTAGCTAATCTCTGCTTTTATCTGTATCAGCAGTTCTTCTTGTTCTGGTCCCAGGACTGCAGTTTACTTTGTCTTTCTGTGTAAAAGGCACCATGCTAAGTATTTTACATACATTCTGTTCTAATTTAGTTCTCTGACAACCCTGTGATATGTAGGCACTATCATTATCTCTGCATTACAGAGGAAGTAGGAATCTGTGGAGATATAGTCATTCCCTTCAAACATAGCTGGAATGAGTCAGAGCAGACTGCTAAGCCAGGAGTGTTTGTTTTCAGACTGCGTAAGCCTTAACCTCCACATGGTATGTTTTCCTTTGATAGTCATTAAAACCAGTTGGTTGTAGACCTAGTTTTTACTTACTTGTCTTTCCCTGCCATTACCTCATTTTAGATTCTTCATTGTTCTTATTCTGGCTATTGTGTTACCCTCCCAAGTGCTCTTCCTGTCTTTGTTTTATTATTTATTTTTTAATTTTTGCCAGTTCTGGGGCTTGATCTCAGGTTGTGAGCCCTGTCCTTGGACTTTCTCAAGGCTAGAGTCTACCCTTGAGCTACAGCATCACTACCAGCTTTTTTCTATGTATGTGGTACCAAAGAACCGAACCTGGGTCTTCATGCATGCTAGGCAAGCACTCTACTACTAGGCCAATACTTACTTACTTATTTATTTATCTGTCTTTGTTTTATCTGACATGGTAGGTAGATGGTTCAGACTTTTTTTTTTTTTGCCAGTCCTGGGCTTTAGCTCAGGGCCTGAGTTCTGTCCTTGGACTTTCCTCAAGGCTAGAGCTCTACCACTTGAGCCTCAGCACCACTTCTGGCTTTTTTCAATGAATGTGATACTAAGGAATCGAACCCAGGTCTCTGTGCATGCTAGGCAAACACTCAACCATTAGGCCAAATTCCTGGCCCAGGGTTCAGACTTTTTAATGGCTTCCTCATTATTATAGGCTAAAGTTATAAGATCCTCAACATTTCTAATTGGTCTCCAGTTTATGTCACCTGCTCACTTCCACTTTATATTATAATTTTTTAAATATGGGAGCTATTGTTGCCATATTGTGGACATGGTAGCTGCTCAGTAACTAGTTGTTTATTTAATCAGGAAGGTTAAACAGGTGGCAAATTCTTGACTTAGCAGTTTTGTATACTTCGCTGGGATTAAAGTGGATTATTCCATTATAGTACTAATAAAACTATTTTAATGTTAATACTTGGATATTACTTTATCACAGTAATAATTCATAGTCATCTAGTTCTATTAATTAAAAATTTAAATATATTACATATGATCATTGTGGATTTCTTTTTTTTAATTTTATTGTCGGGATAATGTATAGAGGGGTTACAGTTACATTTGTCAGGTGCATTACTTTTCACACATTGATACCCCTTCTCATGTTTTTGTCCCTGTTTCCCTCCCTTCACCCCCTTCCAATCATCTTGTTTTCCCACCTTTCCTTCCCAATTTCAAATAAATAAGCGTATATACAGTATACCAGGTAACAAAGTCAGATACAGTAACCAAATGAGATTAACCATTAGGGGGAAAAAAAGAGAAAGGAAATAATAATACATTAGGAACAATAACCACAAAGATAAACCTCTTGTGGATTTCTATAGAATTATTTTTCCTACAAGGGAATTAAGGGAGTTAATACATAGCAAATGTATATACAAGTTTTGGGATATCTGTTGTCCAAATAATAGAAGAAAAATAGTGAACATTGCCCTCCCTGACAAATCTATTTTTAGAAGCTTATTTTAAGCCAGGCATGGTGGCTCACACCTGTAATCCTAGCTACTCAAGAGGCTGAGATCTGAGGATTATGGCTCAGAGCCATTTGGGGCACTAAAGACCAAAAGACTCTAATCTCTAATTAACCACTTAAAAACTGGAAGTGGCGCTGTGGCTCAAAAGATAGGGCAGTAGTGTCTTGAGCTGAAGAGTTCAGGGTCAACGTCCAGGCCCAGAATTCAAGCCTCAGGACCCATAAAAGGAAAGAAAGAAAGAGAGAAGGAAAGAAAGAAAGGAAGAAAGAAAGAAAGAAAGAAAGAAAGGAAAAAGAAAAAGGTTATTTTAAAGATTTAGAATATCTAACAGGTAAATAGGCTTTTTATAATATTCAGCATGTACTAGTGACTCATGATCCATCCGAAATAGTAATGTAACTAGCATATTCCCATACTTGTTTTTCAGTTTAAGACTTTATAGTCTTTAAGCATAAAATTGTTATGTATACATTTGAAATGTAATATATTGTTTATCATCTGACATTATTTCAATTACAGTGCTTATGTCCAAAATATATGTTGCATAGGGCATAGTTTTTTGTATATTCATTTATTGTTTTAAAATTGAGATATATTTTATATTTTACCCTTTTGCAGTGTCCATTTCAGTGCTTTTTGGCATATTCTTAAATGACACAACTATCGCAAGAAGATTCATGGGCAGGTTTTCGGAGCAGGAAGCATTCATTAGGAATGGTTTCCCCAGCTAAACAATACTTGCAGAAACAGATTCAGTCTATTGTAATTTCCTGGAACTATAGAATCTGCCAGTGAGTTGAACTTCTAGGTGAGAAGCTTAGGTAATACGTTGTGTATTTTTGGCGATTTCTAGCAAATTGTACTCCAATAGCTACTCATCCCCTACTCCCAGACTGTTGCAGGCAATGTGCAGGTGTTTGCAGAGTAGCTTGCACACAGCCTTCAGCAGCTAAGGTGGGCAAAAGCATTCACCCTACAAATATTGGGAATTTGTGCTTTGATTGTTGCTTCTGATCACCAAAGGACACATGAAGAAGAGGGTGGCCATTATTGTCCTACTTTTGTCCTTTGTTGCAAGCCTTAGCCCCTCTAAAGATAGTAGTGACTTACAGGGTATTTAAAAGACTGATGTGTGCCCCATCTCATTGTTTCCTCTCTTCTTATTAGGACTTTCAGATGCTATTGTACATGTGGGCAAAATAACAAATGGCTGCATGCCCAGAGAAAAGGCCCAGGTTTAGACACATGAGAAGATTTAAAGTATATACTTTAGGGTAATTATTGGCACAAAGATGGCCTGCAAGCATTGAATAAACAAACACACAAAACCTGGAAAACCCTGGGGAAAAGGGAGAAGAATTTCATTTCCTGTGCAACCATGTTACAGTATTCAAATGCCTTGTTTTTAACAGAAGATGGACAAAGCATGCAGAGCACACCAGAGCACAGAGTAAGAGGGGAAAACTTTCTAAAAAATACCTGATGACAGATCTAAAAAGAGTAACATAGTTTAAGGATTCTGGAGGATACTAATAAGCAGACCAATGTATACAATGGAGAAGTCCCAGAAGGAGGAGAGAAAAAGAAAGGAAACAATTATTAAAGGAAAAATGGCTGAAAATTGTGATGAAACATTAGGTGTATAAATTTTCTGCAGAGCTCAACAAACTGCAAGTACTTTTTTTATTGTTTGCTTGAACTCGGCCTGAGCACTATCCTTGGGCTTTCTCAAGGCTAGTGCTCTACCACTTGAGCCACAACACCACTTCCAGCTTTTTCTATGTATGTGGTCCCAAGGAATTAGACCCAGGTCTTAGTGCATGCTAGGCAAGCTCTCTTACCATGAGGCCAAACTCCTGGCTCACAACAAACTGCAAGTACTATGAATTCCAAGACTCCAATTAAGACATGTGCTTTGTGAAGCAGCAAGGGAGAAGCAAGCTGTCACATGAAAAGATCATACTATTATCAACAGATTTTTTTTCACAAAAGGATTGTGGACTGATAAAATCCAAAATGTTTAAAGAAAAAATTTGTCAATGAAGATTCTATATCCAGTAGACTGTTCTTCCAAAGAAAAGGAGAAATTAAGATATTCTCAGCCCCAAAAGTGTTCAAAAAAAGGGGTGGGGCTGGGAGTTTGGCCTAGTGGTAGAGTGCTTGCCTAGCATGCATGAAGACCCTGGTTCAATTCCTCGGTACCACATACATAGAAAAAAAGCCAGAAATGGTGCTGAGGCTCAAGTGGTAGAGCTCTAGCCTTGAGAAAGTCCAAGGACAGTGCTCAGGCCCTGAGATCAAGCCCAGGACTGGCAAAAAAAAAAAATAATAATAGGCTGAGTGGGCACTGGAAGCTCATGCCTGCAATCCTAGCTATTCAGGATGCTGAGATTTGATGATCGGGCTTCAAAACTAGCTCAGACAAGTAAATTTGAAAGGACTTACTGCAGTTAGGCCATCAGAAAATCAGGAAGGAAGATAGGGCTCAAGTCATAGAGCCTTACTCAAAAAAGTTGATCTCAAAAGAGTGAGTCCTAGGCTAGGCACTGGAGGCTCATACCTGTAATCCTAGCTACACAGGAGACTGAGATCTGAGGATGGCAATCCAAAGCCAGCCCTGGCTTGAAATGGCTTTTCAGTAGAGCACCTGCCTGGCAAGCATGAGGTCCTGAGTTCAAATCCCAGTACCACAAAAGAACAAAACAGAAACCCGAAGGGGCAGGGGTAGAGCTGTTAAAGTAGCAAATATTTTGTAATTCTGTCATTATTATCATGTTTTGTGTTCCATTGAGAGTCTTTGTAGTGAAAAATTCCATTCTTCCTTTTATGTCTATTTTTAGCTAAAGAAAATAGCCTTTTCCTTGTGGTTACCATGGGGATTACATTTAATAAAGTACATGAAAGGTGAGTGGAGCAGTTAGCACTAAGGACAAGGTTTCTGTATTGGAGTTCTAATGTAATCTTTAGGAAGTCAAGTATGTAGATACAAGTGTTCTACTTGGGAATTAAATGTAGTCTCTTTTGATATTAATTCATTTTTGGACTTCTAAGAAAAATGAGAACCTCCTTGCAAATTTTTAATCAGAAATCTGTTCTGAAGATTGATGGTTTCCCTTTAGCATCTCTGTAACTATTCCATTAGGACATCAGACTTAACCAAATATGAATTCTATTGAATGAACCTGTGTGTGCATACACACACACACACACACACACACACACACACACACTAAAGTATCATTTCCTGAAAATTTATTTTTGTCATTACTTCTTACATATCATTGAGGATAGTTTATGGTGTTCTATTTTTCTTTTTCCCTTTAATTTTTAGAGTATACCATCCCTTGTTTAGTCATTTGTGACTCAGGATGTCTCTGAGGAACAACTGCTTGGATAGGTATATTGTATATATTTTTCTTTCAGTACTGAGGATTGAATTTTGAGTCTCAGCAAGCATATTGCTACTTGAGCCATGCCACCAGCCCTTTAAATAATATTTTATAGTGAGAAAAAGAGTTACAAATATAGTAGTTGTGGCTAAAGCTACACTTTAGTGTAGCAAGAGCAACAGGATGGCTGATTTCAGGGTGCGTGTGCACTTAACCAATGTGCTGTCCATTGCTACCTTCCCTGGCGGGAAGTGTTAGCACACTGTCAAAGCCAGTGATCTAGAAAGTAAGGAGGGCAGTGGTGTGGAGAATATGACACAACAGTGGTGTCAGTTCACCAGTCTTTTAGTTAGAGAGATAGGCTGCTGACTTACACTATAGTAAATTTAGAAACTGTGTGTTCTATATTGTTTTCTCTAGAAGAATTACTGAAATTGCTTTTGTAAGTATAGCAATATGTTAGTAAATTAGTAAGGCTAGAAAGTATTGCAAACAAGCCACACTCAGGTGGCTCACATTTGTAATCTTTGCAACGCAGGAGGCTGAAATATAAGGATCATAGTTCAGAACCACTCGAGGCAAAAAAAAGTCTGTGAAACTCTTATCCTCAATTTACCACTAAAAAGCCAAAAATGGAAGTGTAGCTTAGGCAGTACAGTGCTAGCCTTGAGTGAAAAATCTGAGAAAGCAAGAGCTTCCGAGTTTGTGCCCTCATACTGGCACAAAGGAAAAAAATGTATGCCAACTATTGATGCAGATGAAATCCAGATAAAATTATAAAGTTAACAAACTGAAAACATTAGTTGATAATATTTAGGATGAATTGGGCAGGGGGAATGCTGGTAGTGAGTCTTGAACACTAGCATTTTTGCCATTTGAGCTACATCTCCAGTCTGGTATTTTGCTGGTTAATTGGTGGTGAAATATCTCACGTTTTTCTGCTCAAACTGACTTTGAACTTTGCAACTCCCCAGGTCTTGGCATCCTGATTAACTAGTGTAGGGCTGCAATTTATTTTAAATTAGGTTTCAGGGTTCTTATGTATGTGTTGGGATGCAGAAGGTGGTTGGCTGAGGGCTGAGCCTAGGCTTTAGCGCAACTCAGTTCTTTTTTTTTTTTTTTTTTTTTTTTTTTTTTTTACTAATCCTGGGGCTTGAACTCAGGGCCAGAGCACTGTCTTTGGGCTTTCTCAAGGCTAGCTCTACCACTTGAGCCACAGCACCACTTCCAGCTTTTTCTATGTATATGGCACCAAAGAATCGAACCCCGGGTCTTCATGCATGCTAGGTGAGCACTCTGCCATTAGACCAAATTATTGGCCCCTTGACTCAATTCTTGAAGAAAAAGAATGGCAACTACCTGTTAGCAGAGGCTTCATAGCTTAGGCTGTGGAGTCAGACTAACAAGTTTATCTATCCCTTACATTTATTGTTGTTGTTTCAGAGTAGCTGTTTGACATTGGTAAAGTTACCTAACCTCTTTTTGCTTCATTATAAAATTAGTATCTATTGTGCTGAACTCCTAAAAAAATAAAGAAAAGTAATGTGTTTATAGCAATGCTTGGTATGTGGCACTCAGTAAATCATCACCATCACCATCCTTAATAAGTCTGAAAAGGAAACATAAGGTAGTGGTTAAAAATTGTCCTGACAGATGTACTGAGGACCTGGGCACCTGTGGTTCATGCCTGTAATCCTAGCTATTCAGGAGGCTGAAATCTGAGGACTATGATTTGAAGTCAGCCTGGGCAGGAAACTCTGTGAGACTCTTATCAACAATAGATTACTCAAAAAAGCTGTAGCTTAAGTGGTAGAGCCCTTTTCTTGAGCAAAAGAAGCTAAGAGACAGCACGCTTATAACATCCAGCCCTAGGACCAGTAAAAGAAGAAGAGGAGGAAGAGGGAGGGAAGGGGAGGGAGTGAAAGAAGAGAGGAGGAGGAGGAGAAAGAGGAGGAGGAGGAGGAGGAGGAGGAAGAAATATGTGCATTCCACTATTGGAAACTAGGTCTAGACATAAATAGAAGAACCAGAGAAGGTGTGAAGAATTCAGCTGTGATCCAAAGTCATAGGCATAGTTCTTGGCCTTAACAATACTGCATCAAGTTGGAAATAGAAATTAAGTTGAAAAATGGAAAAATTTTAAATGTCAGAAATGGTAGATGAAGGAGCAGAAAATGTACATGTAAAAACGGACTTTCTAAACAACTCCAGTAAAATATAGGGATGTATAACCATCTCAGAACATGAGGAATATACTATAGCTTGGAATAAAATTTTCAAAAATACAAGACACTGCTATGCAGAGTTTCGTGGCAATGTGTTAGGAAATTCTAGTGAATATTAGAAGTTTCCTGCAAATATAGAAATCAACCATAAAAGAATAGAGCCAGGCACGGTGGCTCATGCCTGTAATCCTATGTACTCAGGAGGCTGAGATCTGAGGATCAGGGTTCAAAGCTAGTCAGGGCAGGAAAGACTGTGAGAGACTCTCCAATTGCTCACTAAAAAATGGCAAGTGGGGTGTGGCTCCAGAGGTAGGAAGGTAGCCTTGAGGTGAAGAGCTCAGGGCAACGGGTAGATCCAGGGTGGTAGAATGATATTCTTGGGCTGAAGGGCTCAGGGACAACACCCAGGCCCAGGAGTAGGGTGGTAGCCTTGAGCTGAAGAGTTCAGAGACAGTGCCCAGGCCCAGAGGTTCAGCCCCACAACCCACCAAAAAAAAAAAAAAAAAGAAAGAAAAAAGAAAAAAAAAACCGTAATCTCATTTTGTCATTCTACACTGAAGTCCCTTAAATACTATCCATTGTTCTCAGGACAAAGATACAAACTTTGACCTTGTTATTTGTTTTGGTTTTGGTTTTGGTTGAGTGTTGTCCCTAGGCTCTTCAGCTCTATACTACAGCCCTACCCTTAAACCACAGTGCCATTTCAGTTTCCTAGTGGCTTTAACCTTGTTTTTAAGTCCTGTGTGACCTGCCCTCCTTCTATGTCAATCTGTTCTCTCTCCCTTAGCTCCTGCCCACATGCCTCAGCTCTTTTACACCATAACTTTTGCAAGTCCAGTTTGTTTTGCCTGGAATGTTGTACTTTTGTTTTGAAAATTATATTTATCTTCAGATTTCAGCTCACATTTCTGATTCATAAGAAGAATGGTGCTTGCTCATTCATGGTAGATACAGGGCTTTGTGTTCCCAGTATTCCTGTACGCATATAGTTTTCTGCCTTTTCATGGTTTAGCTTATATATAGTGATACCCTGGCTCAAAAACCAAATTAATAAGGCAAAAGGTATGCAACAATAAATAAAAAATAATTAATGAAGCACCACTGGGTGCTGATGTCTCACACCTGTCTTCCTACCTAGCTAGTTATTCAAGAGGCTTGATCTCCTGGTTCAAAGCCAGCCCAGGCAAGAATGTCTGTGAGACTCTTATCTCCAATTAACAAAAAGCTGGAAGTGGAGCTATGGAGCGGTGGCTCAAGCAGTGAAAGTACTAGTCTTGAGCAATGAAAAAGCTCAGGGATAGCACCCTAGACCAGTGCATGATAACTAGGAAGAAATAATATTACCAAATATCATGTATTATAAAGCAACAATAGATTTAAATATCTTCATACAAGAAAATATAGGGCTGGGAGTGTGGCTTAGTGGTAGAGTGCTTACCTAGCATGCATGAAGCCCTGGGTTCGATTCCTCAGTAACACATACCTAGAAAAAGCCAGAAGTGGTTCTGTGGCTCAAGTGGTAGAGTGGTAGCCTTAAGTAAAAAATGTCCAAGAACAGTGTCCAGGCCTTGAGTTCAAGCCCCATGACTGGAAAACAAAACAAAAACACAATATAGGTGCTGGAAATGTGGCTTAGTGGAAGAATGCCTGCCTAGCATTCATGAAGCTCTGGATTCGATTCCTCAATACCATATAAATAGAAAAAGCCAGAAGTAGCCCTGTAGCTCAAGTGTTAGAGTGCTAGCATTCAGCCAAAGAAACTCATGGACATTGCCTAGGCCCTGAGTTCAAGCCCCAGGACTGGAAAATAGGAAGAAACAAAACATAGAAATGGAGTATGCGCACTTGAAAAAAAAAATCAATATTAGTCATCAGGCAACTAAACAAAGACTCCGAAATATCCAGTTCAAAAACCAGCTGATGCCCCCAGTGTCGACAGAATCAAAAGCTGCATCAACTGTTGATGGATATGTAAAATGTTACATGTACTGTTTATGCAAACTTCAGTTTTTTCAAAAGCTAAAGGTATGTCTAATGCAGCGTAGCCATTCTATTCTTATTTACTCAAGAGTCTGACCTAGGGCCAAGGGTATGGCTTAGTGGTAGAGTTCTTGCCTAGTATACACAAAAACCAGGTTCGATTCCTCAGTACCACATATATAGTAAAAGCTGGAAGTGATGCTGTGGTTCAAGTGGTAGAGCTCTAGTCTTGAGAAAGCCCAAGGACATTGCTCAGGCCCCGAGTTCAAGCCTAAGGACTGGCAAAAAAAAAAAAAGTCTCACCTACAAATGGTCATATTAGCTTTGCCCACAGTATCCCACAGATGGATGTGAATGAGTTATAAAAGAAGTGGTAAACTATTCAAGGCATATCCCATTGCTCAACAAAAAATTATCTACTGATGCATGAACACCTTACAACTATTATGTTCAATGAAAAAATGCCAGAAGAAAAATCAGTAAAGATGTCTGAAGACTTCTCAATATAAGACTCCATTTATATAAGATTCTGTGAACAGCAAGTTATACTTATAGAGTGACTGAGAACAGGCCAGTGAAAGGCAAAGGAAATACTCTTTTAATAGTAGATTTATAAGTGTGCACATCTGTCAAAATATTTTGAATGGGTATTGCTTATTGGATGGTATGTGTGCATTGTATGTCTTTCTGTCCTATCTGCCATTTAGGTTTCTCAGCATTTCCTGTTAGCTGTGCTTTCAGAATTATCCAGAGTTCAAGGACTTCCCATTTCCTATGATTTTTTTCCAATACTGCTTTGCTATTATCTTCACTGGAAAATAGTTTTAGACTTTTAACTGACCTGCCTTCAGTAAAATAGGGAACAGATTATATTACTCTACTTTCCCCTCAGCACTATCTGATAACTGTCTTAGAACAAAACCCTGAGGCTTTGCAGTGGCACATTCCAGATCTGACCTCTCCTCTACCCCAGCTTCACACTACAGCAGAACTACCTTCCTTACCTTTCCTTGACCAGGGCAGACAGGCCCTGCTTCTGGGCTGCTAGTTTTGTGGTATCTGTTATCTGCCCTTCCTTCCATCTAGGTATCTACATGGATTATCCTGTTGCCTCTCACGAATACTTATTCACATGGTACCCTCTCAGGAGGCCTGTCTCCTTTTGGAGACTGGCCTTTTGGAAATCACTGCCAGGCCATGCCTTCTTCCTTTCCTGCTTTTCCCCCACAGTGTTTATCACAGCTGTGTTGGTTTATTGCTTGTTTCTTTTGTTTATTGTATTTTTTCTTTGTCTGGTATATGAGCTCTGTAAGAGCCAGGAATTTTGCTCTTCTTCCCATCCCATTTTTCATAAACCTGTTTTGCAGTAGGTGTTCAATATCTATAAATCAAGCTCAAAAATCAAACTCACTAAATACAAGAGAGAAGGTTTGAAACAAGTTAGTACAAAAATGCTATTCTTTGCATTGGCCAGTAGATACTTTATATACAGAATTCTAAGGAATTGATCATAGAATTAATTGTATATGGAGTACTTTCTGAATGATCTCACATTTTCATATTTTGTTCTATTTGTAACACCCTTTTTTATTTTATTTTTTATTATTATGGTACTGTATAGAAAAATACCCTTTTTTATTTTATTTTTTATTATTATGGTACTGTATAGAAGGGTTATAGTTACATTCGCCAGACAGTAGGTGCTGTAACATCCTTTAGGTGCTGTAAAACCCTTTGACTAGAACCCTTTATGATTTTTAAGGTGCTGAGAAGCGTTCATTTTGTTTCTGTAAATGGAGAGATATTTTACCTTTATTTCCTTTTTTTCTTTTTTTCTTTCTTTTTGTTGTCGGTCGTGGGACTTGAACTTGGGCCTACATGTTGTCCTTGAGCTCTTCAACTCAAGACTATCACCCTACCCCTTGAGCCACAGTGACACTTCCAGTTTTCTGGTGGTTAATTGAAGATAAGAGTCTCAAGGACTTTTTAGTCTCCAGACTGGCCTTGAACTGAGATCCTCAGATCTCAGCCTTCTGAGTAGCCAGGATTACAGGTGTGACCCACCTCACCCGGCTCCATCCTTATTTCTTTAAAAAAAAAATCCTATAGCTCTGGAATCCAGTTTGACAAGGAAGAGGTTAATATTTGAAAAGGGTGGTGGCAGTTCTGGAGCCAGAGTTGATCCAACATCTGGGTGGGGAAGGAACAAACAGTTAACAAATGACTAAGTATGGCCAAGTTGTAACTAGAGTAGGAATTGGGACATACTTTCCTTTCGTCCAATTGGTGAAGGAATTTAATAGAATATGCCTCCAGAATGAGTTTCAATGGTAAATCTTAAGTCAGAAGATTATATTTCGTAGACAGCCATGTCTTTACTCTGAATATAAATTGATTCAAATATTTTTTATGACATTAACCACCAGAAAATTGGAAGTGGTGCTGTGGCTCAAAGAGGTAAAGTACTAACCTTGAGCTGAATAGCTTAGGGACAGTGTCAGAACCAGAGTTCAAGCCCCACTACCAAAAAATAACAACAAACAAAAAAAGTGCAGAAGCACAAATCTTATTCTTTTAGATTTTATCCTATATAGGTGATTTTACTGAAAAGTGCAGAGGACAAAGTACATTTCATCATGACAAATTAGTCCCCTGTGTACCATTCTACCCTGCCCCCCTTCTGCCTGGCTCTGGGACATTCTACCCCGCCCCCCCCCACCCACCTCCACCTGGCTCCGGGACTTGAAGTCAGGACCTGGACACCATCCCTGAGCTTCTGTGCTTAGAGACAGTGCTCTCCAACTTGAGCCAAAATTCCATTTCTGGCTTTTCGTGGCTAATTGGGAAGATTAAAGCCTCACTGATTTTCCTGCTCTGATTGGCTGTATGCCACACTCCCAGATCTCAGCCTCTTGAATATCAAGCTAGAATTACAAGCATGAGCCTCTGGCACCTGGCTCAAATGTCCTTGTATGGCTTTGAATTCCAAGATCAGGTTGGTAGTTGGATTTGAGGTGCTGTAAATTTTTCTTACCTGAGCTTTTAAGAATGTAAAGTATGCATGCTGTTGAGGAAATTAATCCTAAGGCTTTCCATGTTCCCTTTCTGATTTATTGGGTTGTGTTTTCTGAAACTTGGCTAGGCCGTGTGCAGTCAGGGGTCAGTGAAAAACAAAGAGCCTAACAAGCTTATACCTTGTTCTGAGCCATATTTCTTTTTTTCACTGCTACTAAGCCCACATGAATGGGAGAGATTAAAATATGCCAGCTTTTCATTTGTAAACAAGTCTTTTCTTTTGGAAAAAGAGGTTGGCAGAGACCAAGAACATCATTCTTCCCTCTTTTCTCCTCCCTCTCATCTCCTCTGCCTTTATCTCTCTCTCTCTCTCTGTCTCTCTCTCTTTCTGTTTCTCACTTGATTCTAACAGATTAAACATCCTAATACTGCTATTTGAATCCAGATCTATTTGACAGTGACTGACACACAGACATCTCTTTTCCTTATTCAGTAAGTACTGAGTTAAGTATGGTAGCAAAGATCACAAGTTATCCAGTAACATTTCTCATCTTGTTCCCAGTGACAAGTGTGTTCTTATTTTTTTTTTATGAACTCCCTTTTATCAATTAAATGGCTATTATTTATTGGATACTTATTAATTACATTTTTGTTCTCAGTGGTAAAGAATATTTACTGTGCTTAAGATTACATTGAGAGGGAGCAGAAAGATACTTTATACATTAATAAGATTTTAATCATTGAAGAAGATCAAATAGATGTTTGTTGGTTATAACTAGTATTTGTTGGTTATAAACAGCAAGAGCTGTTTGGCTCCATTGAGTCAGAAGAACTGACTGAAGAGGTATCATTTGCACTGAGCCTGAAGGATGAGGAGAGGACCTACAGTCATAACAGAAAGATCTATGAGGTGGCAGTGAACTTAGCATCAAACTTCAAGGACAGTAAGGAGACCAATACAACTGAAGATGGAGAGTGATAAGTATAGTAACATTGGAGCAACTCCAAGAGATTCCTGAAATTTGTGGACCATAGGAGGGAATTTACATTTTTAAAAACTTGATGGAACTGCGCACTGGTGGTTCATGCTTATAAAACTAGTTCCTCAGGAGCCGGAGATCTGGAAAACCACAGTTCAAAGACTACCTGGGGGGAAAAAGAGACCAGGAGACTGTATCTTCAATTAACTAGCAAAACACTGGGCTGGATGGGTGGCTCAAGTGGTAGAGTACCACTTGAGGAAGTAAGCTGAGCAAATATGAGGCCCTGATTTCAAGCCCCTGAAGCAGCAAACAGAACAAAAACAAAAGTAATTGAGCTACTCATGGTAGGTCTTGCCTATAATCCTAGCACTAGAGACACTGAGGCAGGAAGATAGCATACTTGAAGTGGGACCTTGTTGGAAAAAGCTGAAACCAAAGCCACAAAATCCCTTCAAATCCAAAAAGACTTCAGAGTTTTTATTTGTTTTCCCACAAAACAAGATATTTATAAAGAGAAGAGAGGATGACCGAAGTAGAAATAGAAAGACCAGTGGGGCACTAGTGGCTCACACTTGTAATGTTAGCTACTCAAGAGACTGAGGATTGCAGCTCAGAGCCAGTCTAGGCAGGAAAGTCCTTGAGCTCTAATCTATAATTAACCACCAAAAAAAAAAAAAAAAAGCTGGAAGTGGAGCTGTAGCTCAAAGTGGTAGAGTGATAGCTAGCTCTGAGCAAAAGAATGCTCAAGAGCAGTGCCTAGGCCCTGAGTTCAAGCCCCAGGACCAACAACAATAAAAATCTATTTGCTGTATCCCAGTCATAGCTTTGGCATTGTTCACAACCATGACAGAATAAGCTGACAGATGAACCTACTTTGAATTTGTTTATTCTTAAATTTCCATTTCAACTTAACTCTCTTCTGCACAGGACAGATACTGGGTTGGGTAATGAGATACACAGTGGTTTACGTACCAGTCAAACTTCAGGTTGAGGGCTGGTCTCGCCTGGGACAAATGAGGTGGGGAATGGGGGACCCAGGAACTGAAACCTTCCCAGGTGGCCTCCACTGCTGTAGGAGTTAATCAAGACTAGTAGTTGTTGGGGTGGTTTAGGGGCTGGCTATAATCTGTTCTGGTAATGATTTTCTGAAACTGGGGGTGAGAACTGCTTGGACATCAAGAGGATGTTAGAGTCTTCCCTCCAGTTAACCACCAGAAAACCAGAAGTGGCTCAAGTGGTAGAGCATTAACCTTAAGCAAAAGAGCTCAGGGGCAGTGCCTAGACCCTGAGTTCAAGCCCCATGACAGACAAAATAAAAAAGAAATAGGAAGACCAGAGAAGACACAGTTGCTTGTGGGCGGAGGCTTGGTTCAGGTGGTGGCTGGGAGACTTGGCTTATTTTTTGGTGTTAAAGCCATTGAAGCGGATCGGGGTGGTTCACACTTGAAATCCTAGCTACTCAGGAGGCTGAGATCTGAGGATCATGGTTCAAAGCCAGCCTGGGCACTAAAGACTGTGAGACTCTTATCTCCAATTAATCATTAGAAAAGGGGAGGTGGAGCTGTGGCTCAAAGGGTAGGCGGTAGCATTGAGTTGAAGAGCTCAGGGACGCCCAGTCCCAGAGTTCAAGCCCCATGACCCTCCCCCTCAAAAAAAAAAAGGCTTTGGAACTTGATTGATAAAGAGGCAGTGAAGAAAGAATTAAGGATGAAACTAAATTTTGGGTGTGTAATAAAGTGCGTTGTGGTACTATTTGCTGAAGTAGTCAAATCTTGAGCTGGGAAGTGCGGGGGTTTAGAAATACTCTTTTAGCTAAATTATCCTTCACTGTATCAAGCACAGTAATCATTATCATAATCTGTCTGAATTCATATACCCTTTTTCTTATATTTATGATTCAAGGGAATCAAAATATCTTCTTTACAATTTTCATCTTGACTTGTTTTCTTAATCCTTCTCTATTCTTTTAGTAGCTTAATCATATAAGCCTGCTTAGATAGTAAGACTCTCTGGAACAATTCTAAGTACTATTCCTGGAACTTCATGGCAATTAAACAATGTAGATGTCTTGGCTTTTGCAATTTTCATGATTGGTTTCTGCTAAATGACATCATTTATAATTGCAGAGATTATTTATTATAGTTGTCAAAAATCTTTCGAGATTAATGTCCAAACCTGTTTTCTAGAACTTTAGAAAGAAGCCAGATCTCAAAATCAACCAATTAGAATACAAGCTCTTTAATATTGATGATAGTATATGGTTGGATAAACTATTTGAGGCGCTTTTTGCCCAGACAACTATTTAACATGATTATGCACATTAATTTTGTATTTTAATATTTAACCTTTAGACTGACAATATAGATTCTGTGCTTCTCTCCTTTTTTCTCTTTATTTCCATACTAGTTTTGTCCTTTAGCTTAGCCACAGGATTTTGGAAAATAGGCTTCCTTATTAATGAACCTCTTGTTTTCTGCAATATAGTCTCTGTTCCCATTTTGACCTGTTTCCTGTCATCAGCAGTCTTTATGGTTTATAGTTTTCCTAGCAAACTTGGAAGCTCCTGGACCTTTCCTTCAGTTTTTGTCCCTTCTTTCTGTAACCATCTTCAACTTAATCTGTCTAGTAAATTCCCATTTATCCTTTACACTGCTGTGAAAAGTCTCCTCTGAAATGTAGTTGTTACTCATTTGTTACTCCCTGGAGTCAGCATAGAACAGTTGCTTGACACCTTCAAATGTGACTGGGCTAGAAATGAGGAGCTGAGCAAGAAAACAAATTTGGAGAATACAAATTTAAATGTAAACATGAACCACATGTGACTCAAGGCTCCCGTCTTGGGCAGCACAGCTCACAAGCTATCTGTGTGCCAACAAGTAAAGGAAGAAGCTGGCAGACACCAGAGTATTGCCAGTGAAAACTTAGCATCTTCTTCACTGAGATTTAAGTGTAAAAAACATGCTGAATTTTAAAGATATATTACCTACCAAAGATGAAATTTATCAGTAACATTTTAAAACATTGATTACTGACCTGGTAATGCTGACTCAGACCTGTAATCCTAGCTACTTAGTAGTCTGAGATCTGAGGATTGCAGGAAAGTCCATGAGACTCTTCTCTCCACCAAAAAAAATGGAGCTGTAACTCAAATGGAAGAGCATTAGCCTTGGTCACAAATGCTCAGGAACAGTATTCAGGCCTGACCTTCAGCCATAGGACTGGCACTGTGTGTGTCTGATTACCATTATATAGACAGGATATATTTGGTTAAGATGTATTATTAAAATAAATTTCCCTGCATTATTTTGCTTCTTCCAGAAAGCTTAAAATCATTCACATGGCTCACTTATGTAGCTCTCATATTTCTACAAGACAGTGCTACTGTGACAATGAGTTCCTTACCAGCAAGAACCTTACCTTTTAAATTTCAGTTATTCTGTCTTAAATTTAGTAAGTACTCAATAACCATAATTGAATGATTGAAATAAGCAATCTCTAGAAACTGTAGCTAAATCTTTTGAAGGACTGAAACTTTAGATTAAATTAAAGCAAATAACTTTGTGCAATTTACATTATGTCTGGTTCATAGTATATTCTCATATATAATTGGTATATACATAAACACATATCTACACAAAGAAAGGAGACCTAGGAAGACAATAGTAGTAACACTTAAAAGAGACGAAAGTAAAGATACAGTAGTTAGGCTTAAGAAACCAAAATATTAAGTGGTAGAATCATAATTTGAATTCAGGCAGTCTTATTTCAGAGCTTATAGTTTTAAGAAGTGTGCTGAGACATAAGGTATATAGTTTTGATGGTTCATAATTACTTAATTGCCCTCTAGTTAAGAAAGAACTATGTAAAAGAACCCTGGGCACGGGCCGGGAGTTTGGCCTGGTGGTAGAGTGCTTGCCTAGCATACACGAAGACCCGGGCTCAATTCCTCAGTACCACATACATAGAAAAAGCTGGAAGTGGTGCTGTGGCTCAAGTGGGAGAGCTCTAGCCTTGAGAAAAATCCAAGGACAGTGCTCAGGCCCTGAGCTTAAGCCCAGGACTGGCAAAAAAAAAAAAAAAAAAAAAAAAAACCCTGGGTAGAATTGGACTTGGGAACTATGTGCTTTCTTTGCTTTTTTGAAATAAAAAAAATTTAAGCCTTGCATTCTATTTTTTTTTTTTGCCAGTCCTGGGACTGGGCACTGTCCTTGGGTACTTTTTGCTCAAGGCTAGTGCTCTGCCACTTAAGCTACAGCACCACTTCCAGCCTTTTCTGTGTATGTGGTACCGAGGAATTGAACTCAGGGCTTCGTGTATGCTAGGTAAGCACTCCACCACTAGGCTAAACAACCAGCTTGCAGTCTAATTTTAATTCATTAAAATTTATTAGTGTTGAGGACAAAGCCCAGGCCCCTGAGTTCAAGCCCCAACACAGGCATAGGGGGAAAAAGATTCATTAGTGTTAAGTAATTCAAGTCTTTACTTTTTTCCCATTCATGTAAACTTTTATATTCATACAAATTTAGAGTAATATTTTTGCATTTTATTTATTGTTATTGGTAGAGTACAAATGAAAAGTGTTACTTGACTTGTGGAAAATCAAATGGTTGCTTAAACTTTGGTCCCAGAAGCCACCTTCCATTTGTGTTACTAGGGAAACATTGCTTGAACACTTAGAATACTTTCCTTCTGGGGATGAAGTAAAAAGGCCAGAGTTGAAGTTATTTCCCTTTGCTTTCTATTAACATTTCCCATGAAAAGTTTTTTGTGGGTCACAGAGTTTGAATTTGGCCTAGGCACAGTCCCTGAGCTCTTCAACTCAAGGCTACGACCCTACCCTTGAGCCACAGCACCACTTCCCACAGGTTAATTGGAGATAAGAGTCTCAGGTCCAAGCCAACACTGTGACTCACGCCCGTAATCCTAGCTACTCAGGAGGCTGAGATCTGAGGATCAAGGTTCAAAGCCAGTCTGGGCACTCAAAAGGACCCAAGACTCTTACCTCCAATTAACCTCTAGAAAATGGGAAGAGGGTCTTGGCTCAAGGGTAGGGTGGTAGCCTTGAACTGAATAGCTCAGGGACAGTGCCCAGGCCCAGGGGTAGGTTGATAACCTTGAGCTGAAGAGCCCAGGGACAGCACTCAGGCCAAGCTCAAGCCCTATGGACCAACAACAACAAAAAGGTCTCAGGTCCTTTTGTGGCCAGACTGGCTTTGACCCTTAATCATCAGATCTCAGCCTCCTGAGTAGCTAGGATTATAGGTGTAAGCCTGCCTGCCTGCCTGCCTGCCTGCCTGCCTGCCTGCCTGCCTGCCTGCCTGCCTGCCTTCCTTCCTTCCTTCCTTCTTCCTTCCTTCCTTCCTTCCTTCCTTCCTTCCTTCCTTCCTTCCTTCCTTCCTTCCTTCCTTCCTTCCTTCCTTTCTTTTTCTTTTTTTTTGGCAGTCCTGGGCTTGAGCACTGTCCTTGGACTTTCTCAAGGCTAGAGTTCTACCACTTGAGCCTCAGCACCACTTCCAGCGTTTTCTGTGTACATGGTACCAAGGAATTGAATCCGGGTCTTTGTTCATGCTAGGTAACTAACTACTCTACCACTAGGACAGACTCCCAGCCCACCCATGGGAAATTGTATTTCATATCCAATTGCAAATCTAGTGTATTATTACCCTGAATAAATCTTATCAAGTGAATAGTGATAAAGCAGCAAGGTATAATATTCAAGGGAAAATATATTCTTTTTTCCTGCCATAACTTCTCATCTGTGCTGATTTTATTCCTCTTTCTTTTTCCTTTCTGTTCACATGATTTTCCCTCCAGTAGTGATGTACATTTTGAGAATTCACACATTTCTAAGGGCATGCTGGAAAACTTTGCTTGAAAAACATGCTATCAAAAGATTCAGATGGATTAAGTTAGGGAAATGAGTTTGTATGTAGGCATTACCCTCTTGCCTGTGGATGGATTTATTTCTCTTGCTGGAAATCTGAGCTGGCAGACAGTTCTGAACTCCATACTGCCATCCAGGACTGTTTCTTCTTATTGTTCTACCATCCTCTAAGATGCGTTTGTCTGCAGAGATAAAACTGGATTCACCACTACACCACATTTACTTTGTAGTCTGCAGGAAAAGGGAACAAATACATGGAATAAAATAGCTTTTTCGAAAGTATGCTAACACTGGGGCTGAGAGCATCGCCTAATGGTAAAGTACTTGTCTGACATGAACAAAGCCCCAGGTTTGATTCCTCCATACACAGAAAAAGCTAGAAGTGATGCTATGGATCAGGTGATAGAGCACTAGCATTGAAAAAGTCCAAGGACAGTATCCAGGCCCTGGGTTCAAGCCCCAGGACTGGAAAAAAATAAATGCCATAATTAATGTTCACATTGACATGTATGTACATACTGTTTACAGTATTAGGGCTTGAACTCAGGGTTTGCGCACTATGCTTTAGCTTTTTCTGCTTAAGATTCTTTCTCTACCACTTGAGATATACTTCCACTTTCTGGTTAATTGGAATTACAAGAGTCTCAAGGACTTTTCTGCCCTGGCTGGCTTCAAACTGCGATCTGTAGAGCTCATAGCTTATGTCTGGAATTTTATACTAAATTTCTTAGTATTATCACAGTTGTGTTTAATATTGAGAATTTTAATCTCTTTACGTTTTCTCAACTGGTTATCAAGATATTTAAATATTTGCATTTATGACTTTCTAAATTACCACTCTGCTTTGAGATTATCAAAGAAAACCCAATCCTTAGTGATCAAGTAAATTTGTAGTCTGGGCACAATTTAAAAAAAGTAATTTTTATCTAGGCCACCTTACCCTTCAAGATACATGATCATTTTATTTCAGCTTTTTAGTTTTCTTATCAAATACAGTACTTTATTTTATTTTATTTTTTTTTTGGCCAGTCGTGGGGCTTGAGCTCAGGGCCTGAGCACTGTCCTTAGACTTTTCTCAAGACTAGAGCTCTACCACTTGAGCCACAACACCATTTCCAGCTTTTTGCTATGTGTGTGGTACTGAGGAATTGAACCCAGGTCTTTGTGCAAGGCAGGTACTCTACCACTAGGCCAAACTCTTAGCCCATACAGTAGTTTTCTTAGCATGACTGAATATTATATTATCTAGGTAAAACGGTTTTATTAGAGCTTAATTGATTGGGCCAGATTCACCAAAACATTGCTAAATTTTAATTTTCTGTATACTGTAAATGTCTTTTTAAATCTTCAGCTTCATTAACTTCTGTAATTTGAAAATATCCTAATTATTACCTGATACATGCACTGTAATTCCTTAAAATAGACCTAGAGCAACATTTTAAGTATACAGTAATTTTCTTTATATCTTTATATTCATATATGTATGCATATTTATATACAGTGATTTTCCCTTAGTGAGGTCAGAAGGTGTTTTCCTCATCTCTGTATCTCTAATATTTGATTGACATTGATATTCTCTACAGGAAAGGGAGAAATAAAAATGATCTTCAGTTACTAAAAATGTCACTGAAATTATTTTAAATGTAACCTAAATTATCTTAAAGTCTAATTCCCTTCCTCTCTCCCTATCTTTCTATCCTCTTACCTTCCTACCTTCCTTTGTTCCTTCCAGTTTAAAAAAAGATGACTCTGTTGGGAGTACAATTTAAAATTAATTCGTGAACACAGGGGCCTTGGCACTGTCTTTGGATTTACACAAGTCTAGCGCTCTACCACTTGATCCACAGCACCACTTCTGGCCTTTTCTGCGTATGTGGTACTGAGGAATCAAACTCAGGGCTTCCCCGGCACCCTGACCTTTTCTTTCTTTCTTTCTTTCTTTCTTTCTTTCTTTTTTTTTGTGCCAGTCCTGGGGCTTGAACTCAGGGACTGGGTACTGTCCTTGGAATTTCTCAAGGCTAGAGCTCTACCACTTAAGCCACAGCACCACCTCAGGCTTTTTCTATGTATGTGATACAGAGGAATCGAACCCGGGTCTTCATGTGTGCCAGGCAAGCATTCTACCACTAGGCTAACTTCCGACCGCATATTTCAGGGTAGTGCTCTATCACTTGAGCCCCAGCTCTACTTGAAGCTTTTTGGTGGTTAATTGGAAATGAGTCTTACAGACTTTTCCTGCCAGCAGGGCTGGCCTGAACCAGTATCCTGAGACCTGAGCCTTCCCACTGGCTAGGATTCCAAGTGTGAGCCACCAGCACACTTCTTTTTCTTTAAAGGAAGGTACTTGGATACTTAAAAAAACAAAACAACAAAAAACCAACCCAAAACCCTTAGCCTAATTGTGATTAAGTTCTAAATACGAAGTCCCAGTGATTGTAAATAGAGATTCCCTCCTTGAACACTTGTATGTTAAACTTGTCATTTAAAATATGATGTAAAAATCAACGTTAATAAATTCTTTAAAAAAAAATCTGCGAGACACTTATCTCCAATTAACCACTAGAAAATGGGAAGTGGGGCTGTGGCTCAGAGGTAGGGCAATGAAGAGCTCAAGGACAGTGCCCAGGCCCAGAGTTCAAGTCCCATGACAGACCAAAAAAAAAAAAAAAAAGGAATGCAAGCTTCCAGGAGTTAAGAATAAACTTACTTCAACTTGTGAAACGAAACAATATTCCAGGTTTGCTTCTATTCTCATTTTCTCGGTTTCTTCTTATTCAATAGCAAAGCAGCCATTTCATGGTAATGAAGTAAAGGCTCTCCAGTGCCACATCCCTAGCAGGTATAACAGCTGACTATGAAGGGATAGGAAAATCCCATACCTCCTTGACATGACATCATTCCAATGTTTATCTTCAACCCAGGAGTGGGTCTTCCTCTCAAAGAGAAAAGCACATGGTAGGAAACACTGAGGCTAAGAGGCAAATATCCCTGGTTCTGCTGGTTTCTGAGTGTTGTAATCTTGAGTAGGTCCTCAAACATCTTGGCTCCTCATTTAGAGAACCTAAACAGTGATAGATGGTGTGAGACGGAAGAAGGGTAACAGGTGTAATACACCTAATAGACCTTCTGGATATGTGGATGGCTGAAGACAGATATATGGATCTAATTTGGCTGTCTTTACTTCCATATTCCATTTTTAAAGGGGGATAAAGATTGGTGGTGCCAGTGGTTCACATGTGTAATCCTAGCTACTCAGGTAACTCAAATCTGAGACTGCAGTTTGAAGCCAGCTGTGAGCAGGAACATCCAAAAAAAACACAAAAAACAAAAAAACCCAAACCCCTATGTTTGTGTGGATCATCTTAATTAACCAAGAAAATTGGAAGCTTGGCAAGGAAAATAAAACATAAAAACTGAGGTGGTGAAGAGAATATAAAATAAATTCACAGCAAATTTGGAAAACATAATATTCTTGACAGAGATGCCAGATAGAAGATTTGTATAATGTATTAAAAAATAATATGTAGGTAGATCAGTACCTACAGTTGATAAGACAGCCCAGTAGGAAAATGAGCAAGGAATATGATAGAGATTTTCAGAAGCCCAAATTCAATTGTCAGTAAAATTTTCAAAAGATACTTGAATTTATTAGCAATTAGGGAAGTGCAAATGAAAATAACACCAAGCCAGACGCCAGTAGGTCATGCCTGTAAACCTAGTTACTGAGGAGGCTGAGATCTGAGTATCATGGTTCAAACACAACCTAGGCTGAAAAGTTCCCATGAGACTCCAATTAACCGCCAGAAATCTGCCCAAAGTGGTAGAGTGCTTGCCTGGAGCAGAAGAACTCAGGGATAAGTACCCAGGCATGAGTTGAAGACCCAAGACCTGCAAAAGGAGAAAAAAAAAGATTCTACTTTGTATCCATAGTGAGAAAGGGATCTGATTTCAAATACCTTCCAGAGGCAGAGGGAATAGAGCTTAATTAAAGATTATGAGATAAAGAACTCATGTTTTGATTGCATCTACTTTATAATCATACAAAACATGTTAATTTAGTTGTTAGTACCCTCAACATTAAAGCTGTAGAACCCTTTAGAGAATCAAAAAGGGTATATAAATACTCTGGAGAAATTAAGATGATAAAAATGGGCAGGGAAAGGAAATGGAGAAGCTGTGACTTTTAGGCAGGGTAGCAAATAAATTTAAATTCTTTTTTCCTGTAAGTTTCATCTCAAAGCAATACTTCAATCTTAAGTCCTTCAAACTTCATAGGCTTCTTTTCGCTAGTGGCTGTTAATCACCTCCATGTTCTCCCTTTCTTTTTCTTTTCTTTAAACTTTTGGGATAATGTATAAAGGGATTTCAGTTATATTCATCAGGTAGTAGGCACATTACTTCTCACACATTCATGTTTTTGTCTCCATTTCCCTCCCCCACCCCCTCTCAATCATCTTGTCTTCCCCCCTTCCCTTTCCTATTTGAAATAAACAAACATATATACAATATACCAGGTAACAAAGTCAGGTACAATAATAATATGAGACTAACCACAAGGGCAAAAAAAAAAGAAGAGAAATAACATAGTACATTAAGATAAACCTCTTGTTCCCATATCCTAGAGTTCCTTTCATTCAGTCTCATCCTATATGACCTTATGTACTTAGGTTTTGAGCTATTGTAATCCTCTGCTAGAAGAGTCCTAGATTACTAATTATTACAAATGAGGGGAAACATTGAGCCTATCTATGTTCCTTTGGGTCTGGCTTACTTCATTTTACATGATTTTTTCCAAGTCTATTTCCATATGAATGGGCAATGTCATTCTTTCTGATGGCAGCATAGAATTCCACTATGTATAAGTACCACATCTTCTTGATCCAATTATCTACTGAGGGGCATCTGGGTTGGTTCCATATCTTTGCTATGGTAAATAATGCTGCAATGAACATCATTGTGCTAGTGGCTTTAGTATGTCCTTGTTTCTGGACAAATGCTAAGTAGTGGAATTGCTGGGTCATAGAGGAGCTCTATGTTTAGTCTTTTGAGGAATGGCCATACTGCTTTCCATAGTGGTTGAATGAGTTTACACTCCCACCAATAGTGTAGTAGCAAGATCCCTCCTGACCAAGTCCCCGCCAGCATCGGTTGTTATTAGATTTCTTGATAACATGTTATCCCTTTCATATTCCTTCAGAACTCTCTTTGTTCCTTCCTGCTGTTCTGTCATAATAAAAAACGCTCTGTTTACCATGAGCAAAGTATAGATTTATGTGTTTTAATATAGAAAATTCTTTCATACTCAATCCTAGAAAGCTCCTATTTATTATTACTGTTTTACAAATAAGACAGCTACTAGCAGTGTGGTTTTTTTTTAAGGGACATCAGATAAACTAAATGAACACTTTTATTTCTTTCCTTCTTTTACAATGTGCTGAAAAAAATGGGAGATTTTAGAGAATTGGATGATGTGTTATAATTGTGATATCAGTACATTTGATCTTTTTCTCTTTTACTTCCAACTTTGGAAGTACACTTGAGTGTAAATTCTTTTTTTCCTAAGAATACCCAGAAGCCCTGAAAATTACATTTTTTAATTTAAATAGTCACTTTCCAATGATGTTTCACATCTAGAAGTAATTCAGAAAGTCTTTGAAAAGATAGAATCTTAATTTTTTTTTTTTTTTTTTTGCCAGTCCTGGGCTTGAGCTCAAGGCCTAAGCACTATCCTTGGACTTTCTCAAGGCTAGAGCTCTACCACTTGAGCCTCAGCACCATTTCCGGCTTTTTTTTTTCTGCGTATATGGTACCGAGGAATCGAACCTGGGTCTTTGTGCATGCTAGGCAAGCACTCTACCACTAGGCCAAACACCCGGCAGAATCTTAATTTTTGTTCGACAAAATATGGTCACTGTGAGACAGGGATAAATAGGACTATAAGATAATTACAGGGAAATTCAAAATGATCTAAATTTTTTGTAAAGGCCAGACTCAAAAATTAAGATAGATAGAAATTAAGATAGCTCAATTAGGATAGAAATTAAGATAGTCAAGGGGTAAAGCTGAAAAATTACTAGGAGAACCAGGCGCCTTTGGCTCACATCTATAATCCTAGCTATTCAGGAGGCTGAGATCTGAGGATCTCGGTTCAAAGCCATCCTGGACACAAAAGTCTGTGAGACTCTTTGTGCGTGTGTGTGTGTGTGTGTGTGTGTGTGTGTGTGTGTGTGTGTGTGTGTGTGTGTGTGATGGGCCTTCAACTCTGGGCCTGGACACTGTCTTCAGCTCAAGACTGCTGCTCTACCCCTGAGCCACAGCCCCACTTCCCCTTTTCTAGTGATTAATTGGAGATGTCTCAAGAACTTTCCTGCTCATACTGGCGTTGAACTGCAATCCTCAGAGCTCAGCCTCCTGAGTAGCTAAGGTTACAGGCATGAGCCTCTGCACTCGGCTTCTATGACACTCTTATCTCCAATTAACCACCAGAAAACAGGAAGTTGCTCTATGGCTCAAGTGGTAGAGCATTAGCCTTGAGCTGAAGAGCTCAGGGACAGTGCCTAGGCCCAGAGTTCAAGTCCCACAACCAATAAAAATAAATAAATAAATAAATAAGAGAACCAAACATTCTTCCCATCACCATTCCTTCTTTTAGATATTAAGTGAAAGTATTCGTGTGTGTGTGTGTGTGTGTGTGTGTGTGTGTATTTGTGTGATACTGAGGAATCAAAGCACATGCATGCTAGGCATCCAGCTAGGTAGAGTACTCTACCTCTAAGCCACATTCTCAGCCCTCGAAGTATTCTTGAATGAATGAGACCTAAAAATAGACTTGTCCAGTAAATGTATTCTCAGGCCAGAAAGGAATTGCCCTGAATATTATACCCATTGTCTCTGTGTTTAAGAACAGTAATAGCTCCTTTGTCTCCATGTTTGAGAACTTGGCCAAATTATTATAGGTTGTGGATACCTGACCATGTCATAGATAACATGGTTAGGTATCTAGTTCTCCCTGCGTTGCCCTGTTTGCTAAATCTTCCATTTCATGAATTTTAGATCCTGTGAATTGCTGGAATGTTCTTTATGAGGATTCTCTAAAACCTGTGATTGATGTGGAAAATGGGAAGCTGAGTTGAGGATTTCCCTCCTCACCTCCCCTGTCAGATCTCTGCCTCATCCCTAGTGACAACTTTGTTTTGTCTTTCTCTCTCCATTGCCTGCTCTTGACATACAGCAGGTGTTTGGTGAGTGTGTGCTGAATGGCTGAATGGAGTGACTAGTTTCTCTTTGCAACATGTCCTGATTTTTTCTTACTAAAGAAAGACAGGGTTGGTCTGTGAGACAGGAAATTATGGTTATTAACTGTCCCTGCAGAGACACTGCAGTGGAGTGAGAGAGATTTTGCCTCCCAGTATTGACATGCCAGCTTTGTTGAAGAACTTTGATCCTTTGGAGTATGTGCCTATACTTTGGACCAAAATCATTACTGCCCCAAATGAGATATTGTAATTTGTCCAACCTGTAAAAGTTTAACTTTTTAATAGCTGTGGTGGCAGATTTCACTATTAAAAGGAAAAGTACTAGGAAGCTGA
This sequence comes from Megascapheus bottae, assembly GCF_031878675.1. Classification (NCBI taxonomy): domain Eukaryota; kingdom Metazoa; phylum Chordata; class Mammalia; order Rodentia; family Geomyidae; genus Megascapheus; species Megascapheus bottae. The sequence continues at coordinate 615,782 of NC_143514.1, forward strand.
ACACATCAGACTGGCAATTCTATGTTTGGGGGAGTAATAGCTTCCAAAATTAACTAGAATTTAAATATATAAGCAGTTCTCTATTTTAATTCCTGCTGATTCATGAGAAAGTGAAAGTAAAAAAGAAGAGACATTGTGTTAACAAAGGCAATACACATTGTAGTATTTTCTTTTTCAAGGAGAAAGAGGCAAAGAAATATTAAACTGTGCATAGAAAGCTCACACCTGTAATTTCTAGCTACTCAGTATTCTGAGATCTGAGGCTCTTCCTTCAAAGCCAGCCCAGAGAGAAATACGAGATACTTTTATCTCCCTTTAACCAGCACAATGACAGTAGATGTGTGTGGCTCAAATGGTAGAGCAATAGTCTTGAGCAAAAAAGCTGGTCATAAGAGATAGTCTTGAGTTCCAGTCCCAATGCTAGCATATGGGTGCACGACACACACACACACACACACACACACACACACACACACACACACACACACACACACACACACACCTACCTCTTAAGAGGTGTTACCCTTTCTGATCAAAGGGCTGCTAAAAGGGTTGTTTGGTAGGCCTACCTGCTTTTTCCATGTTGTTCTTACAGGGCCAAAGGTTCAGAGACATGACAAATTAATAGCGTTTGAACTGGCTTGGGAGAAGTTGTCATAGCTCCTGACCAGCCAATCTTGATTCTGATACCTGTGGGGAATGTTGACCTGGGAACCATTTCAGAAAGAGAAGCAAGGATGACAGCCCTCTTTGAAGCCACCCAGGCCTGTTGTGTAGAGGTAGCATTCTCTACTGGGAGAAAGGAGCTGATTAAAAGGAAGCACTCAGGCTTCATTGGTCTGCCCTTAGCCTACATTGTTTCTTCCTGCTGAGAAAATGATTGATTTTTTGGGGGGGTAGGGAAGAACCCTCAGACCCTTTGTTGAATATTTTCATTGCTATTTCAAAATACTAAAGCGATTATGCATGTTACATGGAGAGAATACTTTCCTTGATTTTTTTTCCTCATAAAAATGAGTGGGAAGAAATTATACAAAATGAGAAAATGATGGTATTATTTAGAAACAATTCCATTTTTCATTTGGCAGCCCTAACATTAAGTAAAGAGAGTTTTTATGAGGAATTGGTTGTTAAATTGTGTGGATATTCACTGAAACTCCTTGACATAGGAGTCCTTGTGTTTTCTTAAAACACAAAAGTGTTTTCAAATTACCATTTTGAGGTCTGGAAATTGTTTTGTAGCTCAGAATAATACCAAAATAATAATAATAAATAAGCCCCACTTTAAAAAAAAAAAGAAAGAAAAAGAACTTCATTGTCAACCCTGAGTGACTCAGTGGTCATTTTTCCCTTTACTGAAAGGAAAATTTAACTTTCTCATCAACCATGATTACTGTTTAATTATATGCATGTTGGATTTTGTGGGATGAGAGAAAAGGAGTGTCATCATAACATCATGGTTTTTTGTTTTGTTTTTAAATTTTATTGTAATGGTGATGTGCAGAGGGGTTGCTGTTGCATAAGTCAGGTAATAAGTACATTTCCTTTTGAATGTGTCAACCACTCCCTCATTTTCTCCCAGTTTTCCCCTAGTGTTCATTATTTGTCGGGGGGGGGGGGGGGGGGGGGGGAGTGTCATGGGGCTTGACTTGGCCTGGGCGCTGTCCCTGAGCTCTTCAGCTCAAGGCTACCACTCTACCCTGGAGCCCAGCCTCACTTCCTGTTTTCTGGAGATTGATTGGAGATAAGAGTCTCAGGTTCTTTTGTGCCCCAGCTGGCTTTGGTAGCATTCTTTCTTAAAAGGAACTGCATCTCCTCTTCTGTGTGTTGCAGCTTAGTCTCTTCTGTGTGTTGAGGCATGGTCTCTATTTTCTCTCAATGACTTAAAAATGCAAGTGTTAAGGGTTTTGTTTTGTGTGTAGTGGTCCTAGTGCTTGAACTTGGGGCTTGGCACTGTCCCTAAGCATTTTGGTCAAGGCTGGTAGTGTTCCACCATATGAGCCACAGCTCTGCTCTAGCTTTTTAGTGGTCAGTTAGAGCTGTCTCATAGATTTTTTTTTTTTTTTAAATCAAGCTAGCTTCCAATTGCAATCTTCATTCAGGTCTAAGACTCCTGAGTAGCTAGGATTGCAGGTATCAGCCACCTAGGCCCAGCTTTTTTGTTTTAATCAAACATCAGTATAGATAATCGCCAGCAAACTGTTAGTATAATTGTTATCTACCTTCATGACATTTAAATGGATTTATTTGTATAAATGTGATGTACATGACTTATAAGTGAAGTCTTTTCAGTATTTTTTTTTGGACAGTCCTGGGCCTTGAACTCAGGGCCTGAGCATATTCCTTGAGTGTTTTCAAGGCTAGCCCTGCACCACTTGAGCCACAGCGCTACTTCCAGCCTTTCTGTGTATGTGGTACCAAGGAATGGAACCCACGGCTTCATACATGCTAAGCAAGCACTCTACCACTAGATTACACTCGCGGCCTTCAGTATTCTTGAATTTATCCCCTCTTCTAATAACTTCAGTTGTTCATTATGATTATATATGTATTTTTTCTTTTCTGTCTTTTTCTTGGGCCAGTCATGGGTCATGAACTCTGGGCCTGAGTACTGTCCTTTTTCTTTCTCAAGACTAGCACTCTACCACTTGAGCCACAGCACCACTTCAGGCTTTTTCTATATATGTGGTTCCAAGGAATCGAACCTGGGTCTTTGTGCATGCTAGGCAAGCACTCTACCACCAGGTCAAAATCCTGTCTCTTCCAGCTTTTTCTGTGTATGTGGTATGGAAAAATTGAACTCAGGGTTTCGTCAATGCTAGGCAAGTACTCTACTAGGCCATGCTCCCAGTCCCTAAAAATAACTTTTTAATTGAGATGTCATCCTAAAGTTTTCCTATACCTATACTGTTCCTCTTACATAGTTACCGGATTGTCATTTTTGATTGTTCTCTTGAGTTATATCTAAATTTGTGATTGTGTGAGTTATTTGTATGTTTTGCTTTTACTTTAAAAGAAAATAGCAATCATTTGCAAAAGCTAAGTGTTGGTTACTTTGAAGCTTGTCATTTGAGACAGTTGTTTCCATCTTTCAGTCAGCAACAGAGTATACTTATAGTTTCATATTTCAACATTTACCTTTGACACTTACTGTGCAAGTATCATAGGTGTGTACTTTCCATTTTTATGTCCTTAGGCAATTAGTTCAGAAGATTTTGATATATGAATTGGCAGGTGTCTTTTCTGCCTTCACAAGGTAAATAAAGGTTGATTACATTTTTCCCTTCTATCTGCATAAAAATTTGCTTATCACTACACCAACATTTGGCAGATCCTATACTGAATAATTGCACTCTTGGGGCAGATATTTGTACTGCCGCCAAAACCACTACATACCCCTATACAAAACAGGCAGACCAAAACACCTTTAGTTAGGAAAAATATCAAATTAACTTAAACATCATAAACAGTACTGAAGGGAACAGGGGCCGCCCCACAGAATGCAGCCTGAAGAGCTCCCAGGCCTAGTGCTGCCTTTCCTGTGGACATGAGGATAACGGGTCCCTGGCATTTATCCAGTGCTTGCCAAACCAGGCACTTGAGATGTATTTTTTTCATTAAAGAATTTATTAACATTGATTTTTACATCATATTTCAAATGATGTATTTAACAAACAAGTATTCAAGAAGGGAATCTCTATATACAAATCACTGGCACTTAGATTTTAGGACATAATTAAAATTAGTCTGAGGGTTTGTATGTCATAGATACATATTAATCTATGTAATAAAACATTATATCTATAGAGTCATAGATTTTTTTTTTTTTTTTTGCCAGTCCTGGGCTTCAGCTCAGGGCCTGAGCACTGTCCTTGGACTTTCTCAAGGCTAGAGCTCTACCACTTGAGCCTCAGCACCACTTCCAGCTTTTTTGTATGTATGTGGTACCAAGGAATCGAACCCGGGTCTTTGTGCATGCTAGGCATGCACCTTAACCACTAGGCCAAACTCCCGGCCAGAGTCATAGATTTTTATGTCTATGTAGTTGTGTTTATATTTCCAATACCATGTCCATAGCATTGGGTATGCAAATATTGAGTCCTTGCTCTTGTATGTAGATCTAATAGCCACATATTAAGGATACCATGCGCCTTTTGTTCCTTTGGTCTTGACTTGTCTCATTCAACATGATTCTTTCTAGATTCATCCGTTTCCCTGCAAATGCCATTATTTTATCTTGTCTGTTGTCTATATAGAATTCCATTGTGCATATATCTCACATTTTCTGTATCCATTCATCTGCAACAGGGCATCTGGGTTTTTTCCATTGCCTGGCTATTGTGAATAGTGCATAGATGAACTTAGCTGAGCAGGTGTCCTTATAATATCTTGGGTTATGATGTTCAGGATAGATGCCCAGGAGTGGTATGGCAGGATCATAGTGAAGGTCAATTTTCAGTTTTTTAAGAAACCTCCACACTGCTTTCCAGAGTGGCTGAACTAGATTACAATCCCACCAGCAGTGCAGTAGGGTTCCTTTTTCTCTACAACCCCACCAGGATCTGTCATTTTCTGAGTTCAAAATCTTGGCCATTCTTGATGGGGTACAGTGGTATCTTAGAGTTGTTTTTATTTGCGTATCCTTTATGACCATGGAGGATGAGCATTTTCTCATAAGCTTTTCTGCCATTTTAACCTCTTCTTTTGATAAGTCTCTCTTTAGTTCCCTTGCCCATTTAGTGATTGGTTTGTTGGGGATTAGTTTCTTGAGTTTCCTGTAGATACTAGATATTAAGCATTTATCTGATGTATTATGGGTAAATATCTTTTCCCAGTTTGTTGGCTTAAAATGTATTTGAGTGAAAGGATAGATAAGAATTTCAGTTATTTGAGTGCCAACAGCGGTAACTTTGCCCTTATTGTCTGCTTAGTTTTTGTTAAACTATAGGAATGCTCTCTTGAGTCTCAAGTCAAGTTAGGATCATTTTATTTGTTTGTTACTGTTTTTCACCAAATATTTGGACAATTAAAAAGTAGAATTTGTAATTATATTAGATACTAATGGAAGTCAAGTAACTATAAATTTTTTTTAAGTCATGTAGTCCAAGAGTGTAGCTCAAGTACAGAGCACATACTCAATATAATTCTTCAAATAGAAGTTGACTTTGGTGGGCCTGGAGCATGACCTATGGTAGGGTGCTTGTCCTAGCATGCATGAGGCCCTGGGTTTGATTCCTCAGTACCATATAAACAGAAGCCAGAAGTGGTGCTGTGGCTCAAGTGGTAGAGCACTAGCCTTGAGAAAGCTCAAAGACAGTGCCTAGGCCTTGAGTACAAACCCCAGGACTGGCCAAAAAAAAAAAAAAAGTTCACTTTGGCCTCTGAAGGAAAGTTTTCCTTCTGTTGGAGGTTCAGGAAAAAGAAACCATTTCTTAGGTAAAAACCTGCAAAAACAAAACCCAACAACAACAACAAACTCTTGAGAGTCCATGAGACTCTTATCTCCAAATAACCACCAGAAAACCAGAAATGGAACTGTGGCTTAAGTGATAGAGTGCTACCCTTGAGCTGAAGAGGTCAGGGACTGTGTCCAGGCCCAGAGTTCAAGCCCCATGATGTAAAAAAATAAATAAATAAAATTGTTATTCTATATGACTGTAAACCTAGATACTTAGGAAGCTGAGATCTGAGGATACTAGTTCAAAGCCAGCCTAGGCATGAAAGTCCAAGAGACAAAGGAAGTGGTGCTCAAAGTGGTGGAACAAAGGAGCTCAGGGACAGCAACCAAGCCCAGAGTTCAAACTCCAATAATGAATTAAAAAGTGAGGGGGGGGGGCATGATATACAGACAAATGTCAGGTAAAGAATATATTCCTCCCTCCTTCTTTTCCTCCCTCCCTCCCCCTTCATCCTCTTCCTCCTTTTCCTCCCTCTCCCTCTCCCTATCTCTCTCCCAGTCCTGGAACTAGAACTCTGGACCTAGGCACTGTTCCTGAACTCCATTTTACTCAAGACTTGAGCTCAGGGTCTGAGCACTGTCCTTGGACTTTCTCAAGGCTAGAGCTCTACCACTTGAGTCACAGCACCACTTTCTGCTTTTTCTTTGATTAATTAGAGATAAGAATCTCAGGAGCTTTCTTGCCTGGGCTGACTTTGAACTGAAATCCTCAGATCTCTGCCTCCTGAGTATCTAGGATTACAGACATGCGCCACCAGCACCCTGCTTAGAGTACATTTTGTTTTGGACAGTGTTAGCCCTTCCTTTGCTTTCTCCCAGTTTTCCCCTCCCATCCCATCCACAAGTTGTTTAGTTCATTTTAATGTAGTTTTCATTAAAAAAAAGAGTAAGAGAGGATAGGAATTTTTTACTTTTCATTCTAAGAGAGTGAGAGAAAGAGGTCTAGGAAATCTTTATCTTCTCAGTTGGTTAAAATTGATAAAGTGGCTAGGAGTTTGGCCTAGTGGTAGCGTGCTTGCCTAGCATGCATAAAGACCCGGGTTGGATTCCTTGGTACCACATACATAGAAAAAAGCCAGAAGTGGTGCTGAGGCTCAGATGGTAGAGCTCTGGCCTTGAGAAAGTCCAAGGACAGTGCTCAGACCCTGAGCTCAAGCCCAGGACTGGCAAAAATAAAATAAAATAAATTGAAAAACATAAGAAGGGATATCAATGTGTGATAAGTAATGCACCCTCTATCTGGCCAATATAACTGTAACCCCTCTATACATTGAAATAAAATTATAAAAAAAAAACCGATAAGGTACTCCATTACATTAAGGTCAGTTAAATTTAACAACTTAATTTTTTGTCTTACAGTATATTTTAATTATTATAAATTAATTGTACTAAGAGGTTTCATTGGGGGTATTTCTATATATGAAGACTGTAGTGTACTTAAATTCATTTCATTCCCCTATGTATCTTTTCTCCTTTCTTTTAAAAACAATTTCAAGGATTCTGTTCATGTATAGAAATACAAGCCCATAAGATACTTCCATTGTGTTCACCCTTTTTTGTACCCCACTTATTCCTGTGATGTCCATCACAGGCTAGCTTGTTTTCTTCATTCAATCTGTAAAAATCATCTGAAGACATTTCATCTGTAAACGCTGCCATTCAGTATGCCACTCTTTTACGTAATTCTTAAACCATTATAAGCAGATTATTTTCTTTTACAGATGAGGAAAATGAGAAACAGAGATAAGAAATTGGCTTATGGGCACTTAGCTAGTAATGACAAAGCAGGACTTAGAGTCAGCTTTTGTCTGATTCATGAAAATGAAAGGTTGAAGTCATAGGTACCTTTCAGTTAAAGGATAGTATGCAGTGGTTGTATGGTAATATGTTGTGGCACTGATTTCATAAATTGTTCCTCAGAAGTGGACATGCATGGATTATTGAGTTGTACTAAGACAAGGATGTTTCAACTTGGTCACTATTGACATTTTGAACAAAATATTTCTTGTGGAGGACTGGCCTGTATACTATTTGATGTTTAGTAGCATCCTAGATTATACCCTCTAGGTGTCTGTAACCAATGAAAGATGGCTGCAACATCAGCAAGAACACACCTCCTTTCTCTGTCAGCTGACAGATTCTAGAAGCAATGCCTTTTGCTAGTAATGGCACATCTTGCATTCATATCTTGGTTTCTAATGCAGTTTACCAACAAAAAGGAACCAGAGCTTCTCGTAGGAATGGCAGATTCTAGTACAGGGTCAGAAGAACTGAAAGGGCAACTTTTGGTGTCTTTTGTAGTATCAGAAAGTAAGGACCTCAAAGGAAAAAAAAAAAGACCATTTTTTTTTGTAATTATGGGAATATACCAATGGACCATGAGAGCTAACTGAAAAGTTCCCAGCAACAAAGCTCAAACAGCTTGAGCAATAATGTAAACCAGTATTGGATTATAACCCAGAGAAAAGTGTAAATACTCACACACCCATACTGAGATAAAAAATGATCATGTAAAGCAGGATGAAATAGACAAATCTTCTGTATAGAATAATTCCAAATAATTTTTGTAAGTGTATGTCATCAAGGTGTGGGTTGCCATGGTGACCTTCTTTGTACGTTACCCTGATGTGTGGGTACAGAACAGTGGAGGAATCTGACAGGCCAGATACAGCAGGTGAGGAGAGTTAGCATTATCGGTGGTGACGTGATAGCTGTCATGCTTCACCTCAGAAGTCTCCCTCTCCCAAGACACATAACAAGAGTCCCCAAAGCATTCAATGTCATGAAAAACAAGGAAGGTCAGAGAAATTGTCAAATTTAAGTCAAAGGATTTTAAGTATGCTTGACAGCTGAATATAATATCCTAGTAGCATTCTAGAACTGAAAAAGGGACTTGGGACTGAAACTTGAATATCTGAATAAAATGTCTACTTTACTAATGATGTGTTATTAGTGGTTTATTAGTCATGACAAATGTACCACAGTAATGGAATATGTTCATACTGTGGGATTGGCACAATGGATAGGAATACCCTTTACTATCTTTGCAATTTTCCTGTAAATCTGAAATTGTTCTAAACCAAAATTTTATTGAAAAATCATCTCCAAACATTGCCAAATGTTTCCAGGAACACAAATATTATGAATAATACGGTAAAGGGGAAAAAAAGTGTAAGAATGTGCGTGCGCGCGTGTGTGTGTGTGTGTGTGTGTGTGTGTGTGTGTGGCCTTAGTGGAAAAGCACAAGAACACCTCCACATACACAGTGAAGAATGGCTCATTCCTTCCAACTTTGATTCTTTTCCTTCTTAAAAATATGTGTCTTGAGGGCTGGGAGTTTGGCCTAGTGGTAGCATGCACAAAGACCCAGGTTCTATTCCTCAGTACCATGTACATAGAAAAAAGCCAGAAGCTTCTAGCTTCTAGCGTTGAGAAAACCCAAGGACAGTTCTCAGACCCTGAGTTCAAGCCCCAGGACTGGCAAAAAAAAAAAATACAAGCATTATGTGTGTATATATGCTACTATAGTTTATGTTTGGATTTTTTTCTTAATTCTAAAAATGGCAATAACATTTGAAATGAAAATTTAAAAACTAGATATAGACACTCATAATCTTGTTAGCAACTAATTATTTGAAATTTTCTCCTTCTTAAAAAGTCTCTTCTTGCTTAGGCCTGTAATCCTAGCTACTGAGGAAGCTGAGATCTGATGATCACTGTTCAAAGCCAGCCCAGGCACGAAAGTCCCTGAGACTCTTATCTTCAATTAGCTAGAAAACCAGAAGTGGAGCTGTGGCTCAAAAGTGGTAGAGAGCTAGCCCTGAGCTGAAGTGCTCAGGGGTAGTGCCCAGGCCCAGAGTTCAAACCCCATGACCAATCCAAAAAATAAATGAAAAGTCTCTTCTGGGTTGTACGCCAGTAGCTTATGGCTGAGATTCTAGCTGCTTGGGAGGCTGAGATTTGAAGATTAAGGCTTGAAGCTAGCACAGGCAGAAAATTCTTCAAAACTCTTTTATTTCCAACAAACAACTCAAAAAGAAAAGAAAAACATTAGTAGAACAGTGGCTTAAATGTAGAGTACTAGTCTTGAACAACACTCAGAGATAGAGAGCGCCTGGACCCTGAGTTCACGACCAACACTTACACAAACAACAACAAAAATCTCTTCTGAAGTAATCTCATCTGATTCTAAAAATCTTAATCACTAAGAATCAGTTTGTCTTCAACCGTATTTTTTGTATGTGTTAGGGGTTTTTGTCTACTAGCTCTTGCTAAATACAATAATATTCTTCAAGGGCAGCAAAAGTGGTTTGGCTTCCATTTTGAATATAGAAATGCTCCCTCCTGATCATGTGGCTGGTCAGAAGCTCCAGCCCATACTCTGCAACATCAAATAGAGGGTCATTCTGCAACAGTGCTCCCTGACTTTGATAGGAGGTTACACAATTTTTGGGGTGTGTTCAAGAAGCTGCAAAAATAGTTGATAGCTGTCTTTACTTGAATTTATCAGAGACTTTTTCAAATCTCATTGTGATCAACTTATGGTTTTATATGAATCGGAAACTTAACTTTTTAAAAGTAAAGATGACACAAGAGTTACTAGAAAAGTAGGGCAGAGAAAGAATACATGACGTACATATGTTGCAGAGAAGACGGCAGTTTAGCCCATCTTCATCATTTTGGTAACTTGCCAGGCATTGGTGGTTGACGCTTGTAATCCTAGCTACTTAGGAGACTGAGATCTGAGGATCTTGATGCGAAGCCAGCCTGAGCAGGAAAGTCTGTATGAGACTCTCTTCTCCAGTTAACCACTCAAAAACTGTAAGTGGCATTGGGGCTCGAGTGGTAGAACACTAGCCTTGAGCATAAAGTGGCTCAAGGACAGTGCCCAGACCCTGAGTGCAAGACCCACAACAGACACACAAAAAAAGTTAACTTTTGACTTCTTGTCATTAAATAAGGACAGGTATAGATTTTATTTGCTTTTTGTGCCTAATACTCTTGTTACTTTTATCACTTAATTTTTTCATGTGTTTCTTGTTTATTTTTTCATCAGTAGAAGCAATAGAACTTTTACCTATAGCAAATCAAAATTGTAACTTTTTTTCCCTCTGGACTCCATTAGTAGGACTCTGAGTTATCCACTTTCCTTGTGTCCTGAAGAAAGATAGTTACATGAAACTATCTGTAAACTCATGCATTCATTCACATCACCATTACCATCACAAGAGAAGCAAAAGAAAAGAAAAGAGGGATCACATTGTGAAGGTGGCATATAATTTCTCTTGACTTCATCTGTTTAAATGATCTATCTTCTTTTCTGGAGGAAAATTCAGAGATCTCTATGCTCAACCACTCCACTATTCCCACCCCCAAAACTAAGTATTTAAAAGTGTGTCTCTATGATGCTGTTATTTTTCTTTCTCTTGGTACATGGTGGACCTTTCCATTTCCAATCACATTTCTTTTTAATTTTTCAAAGTTTGCTTCAAGTGTGTATTTTATTTATTGCTTGTTTAATTTATTCTCTTTCAGTGATATAATTTGAGCTTTGAGTCTTAGCACTTTGCAAATCTGTCAGCATTGATTTGCTTCAGATTTTGGCTAAGTTCCCACATCTATCCTGTTTCTGGAGTCTGCTTCCTATTTCACCAATTCAATTTTCTGCTATACTGATTCTTCTAGTGCTGCCTCGGATGCTAATATTAATTGGGCTATGACCAAACTTTTCCTGTGCTGGTCTTGGAGCCCTGTCCCTGTCAGTCCCTGTTTTCCTTTGTCTTTATTGTTACCGGAATGGTCCTTGCAAAACGCAAGTTTAATCCTATAACATTCCCATAAGAAGCGTAGTGACTACATCAGAAAGCAATACTCTGTATTGGCCTGATGAGTAACATTTGTTCCCTGAGGTTACAGACTGTCACTTCAGTTTATAGTCCCTGTCTCTCCACTTTTTTTTTGTTTGTTTGTTTTTGATACCTCAGTGTCACCCAGGAAGCTGTTTTTCCACCAAGAATTCCCATGATCTCCTTATCCCTTCCTCCATCTAACTCCAGCCCACAGTCACTGTGGCCTCCCCCATCTGTATATTTTGTGCATACTTCTTAACTAGCCTGTTTAATTATTTCTTTCTACGTAACCTAAACAAAGCAGGATAGGGTGTCCTGTGACATTGAGGACCACTTTATGATTTTTTTTTTTTTAAGATTCCCAACACCCAGAGAGTATCTGGTATTTTCTTTCTTTTGGTTTTATTTATTGTAAGAGAGACTAACTTCTATCATATGATATTTCTTGTTCATTTTTCTAAATGTAAATAGTTACATTATAGTCAAGCTGTTGTTTTAAGTTTTATCCATGTTTTCTCATATTTAATGTACTAAATCCTCAAGATGGGTGTGGTCTTATAGTAACTTGCCCTAAATTGCTACATAGATTTCAATCGTGAGTCTGGGTTGAAAAGACACTTTTGTGACCTGTTAAGGGCATGATAATTACTCACTTCAGTAGTTATCTAATAGGATTAGTAGGTCAGCCAGACTTGACTTTTCCATCCTCCTTGTTTGCTTGTAAGCCTGAAGCAGTACTAAGCTTTAACTGTATGCTTCTGGTTGCACAGGCTGAGCTTTGCAAACCAGATGGATTCCTCTCCTGGTCTAGATTATATTGCATCTCAATTTTTAAACGCTTAAAGGGGGGGAGAGGCCTTTTACTGATTATTATTATTTTTTTTTTGCCAGTCCTGGGCTTGAGCTCAGGGCCTGAGCACTGTCCTTGGACTTTCTCAAGGCTAGAACTCTACCACTTGAGCCTCAGCACCACTTCTGGCTTTTTCTATATATGTGGTACCAAGGAATCGAACCCGGGTCTTCGTGCATGCTAGGCAAGCACTATAACCACTAGGCCAAACTCCCGGCCCTTACTGATTATTTTTAATGGTATGCTTTTTAAAGAAAAGCTCCAATATAGAAAATGATGATGAATGAAAATTCTTTGGTGTCTTTCCTTTCAGAGATAGCACATTTAGAATAATAATTTTTACATACCTATGTGTACTGCTTCATTAACATCATTGTGGACTATTGCTGTTCTGTAGCTTCTTGTGTTTCTGCTCAGTGTGTTTAGATCATTTAATCAGCAGTTTCCTATAGTTGGATATTTGAATTCCTTGTAAATAATGCTGTGATAGAGCTGGGAGTGAGGCTTAAGTGGTAGAGTACTTGCCTAGCTTACACAAAGCCCTGGGTTTGACTCCTGGATACCACATACACAGAGGTGTACACATAAGCCAAAAGTGGTGCTGTGGCTCAAGTGGAGAGCTCTAGCCTTGAGCAAAAAATGTCCAAGGACAGTGCCCAGGTCCAGAGTTCAAGCCCCATGACTGGAAAAAAAATTTTTTTAATGCTGTGATAAACGTTTATCTTAATTTTTTTACACTGTAGCTATCACCTTGACAGCATTCTTTTCAGGGGATGTGTACATTATTTACATTTTGCTATAATGTCTTTCAAAAATATGTATGAAAGTACTTCTTGTCATCTCTGTAACCAAAGGTACATCTTTGTCATAATCTTTTCATGAACCAAAGATTCTCAATTTGCAATTCTAATTTCAGATCTGTCCTCTGAATTCTCAGATTCCTTTCAGCACCTGGACAGTTACTTATTTTTTAATTTGCTTACTGTTATTGTAGAGGTGATATATGGAGGGTATAAGTCGGGTAAGAGTACAGTTCCTTGCATACAGTGCCACCTGTTTCCTCATTCATTCTCTCCCGTCCCTCCCTCCTGTCGCCATGAGGTGCATAGTTCACTCTCATCAATGTCTAGTGTGCTCCGCTGCTGTATTTTTTTTTTGCTCTTTTTCCTCCAATTTTGTGCCCTCCTCCACCTTCCCATAGATATACACGTGAATGTACTGTATATAAGGTAAAGAATACAGAATCATCAGAAAAAGAAAAAGCAAATTTTAAAAAGCCGTGTATGGGCCTGGAGTTTGGCCTAGTGGAAGAGTGCTTGCCTAGCTAGAAAAAGCCGGAAGTGGTGCTGAGGCTCAAGCGGTAGAGCTCTAGCCTTGAGAAAGTCCAAGGACAGTGCTCAGGCCCTGAGCTCAAGCCAGGACTGGCAAAAAAAAAAAGCTGTATATGTCTTAGTGGTAGAGTGTTTTCCTAGTATGCATGAAGCCCTGAGTTCAAATCCTAGGTACCACATAAACAGAAAAGGCCAGAAGTGGTGCTGTGGCTCAAGTAGTGGAGTGCTAGCTTTGAGCAAAAGAATTTCAAAGCCAGTGCCTAGGCCTTGAGCTCAAGCCTCAGGACTGGGAGGGGAGGGGAAGTATTTTGTTTCCCTATTTTAGGAGTTCATTTCAATATGTATATTATTTTATATAAATATGAAGAGGCGCTTAGGCATTGAACATTTGCGATTCTCTCCTAAGACTGTCCTCTTTTGGTCTCAATGTATGTGAGTATCTAGAATCCGGCGTAATTGATCACATCCCAGTGTGTTTTAGATCTAACTTTTTGCATACCAGAGAGAACATACATTATTTTACTGTTTCTAATGGCTGTGTAAAATTCCGCTGTATATAGGTACCACATTTTTGGATCTACTTATCTATTTTGGAGCATCTGGGTTGTTTGCATACCTTGGCTATTGTGAACAGTGTGGCAATTAATATGGATGTGCAGGTGTCTTCATCATATCCTGGTTCATGATGCTTAGGATAGATGCTGGGTGGTAGGGAAGGTCAATGTTTAGTTTTCTGAGGAACCTGCAGACTGCTTCCCAGAGTGGTTGTACTAGTTTACATTTCCACCAACAGTGCAGTAGGGTTCCTTTTCCCTCACACCCGCTGCCAGCATTTGTTTTTAGAAACTCAAAATGTTGGCCGTCTAACTGAGGTGAGATGGAAAATCTGTATTTCCATTATGGCCAGGGATGATGAGCATTTTCTCAGGTGTTTGTTTGCCATTCTCACCTCTTCTTCTGAGAAGTCTCTCCTTAGTTCCCTTGCCCATATAGAAATTGGTTGTATTATTAAGTTTGGGAGAGGTTAGTTTCCTGAACTCTTTGTATATATTGGATATTGGGTCTTTGATGTACTGCTGATCTTTTTCAAAATGGTTGGCTGTCTTTCTAGTTTAGTAACTATTTGACGTTTATTTTTACATGGCATCTGTCTTATCAACATCTCAAAACAACCTTCCCCAAACAGTGCTTTGATTTCCTGCATCACTACCCATGCCTCTTCCTTTTCCTTTTTTAATTTTTTTACAGATTATTTTTCTTCAAAGATGTCTCAAACATGTTTCATAGTAATTTCTTCTTTTTTTTTAATTGTCAGGGTAATGTATGGAGGAGTTACAGTTACATTTGTAAGGTAGTGGGTGCATTACTTCTTGCACATTTAATACCCCTTCTCATGTTTTTGTCCCCATGTCTCTCTCCCCATCCTCTCTTTTGTGTGTGAGTGTGAGGTCATGAGGCTCACACTCTGGGCCTGGGCACTGTCCCTAAGCTCTTCAGCTCAAGTCTAGTGCTCTAACTCTTGAGCCATAGCACAATTTCTGGTTTTCTGGTGGTTAATTGGAGATAAGAGTCTCAGGTCCATTTGTGCCCAGGCTGGCTTTGAACCAATACTCAGACCTCAGCCTCCTGAGTAGATAGGATTACAGGTGTGAGCCACAGCCCCCGGCTCCTTTTCCCTTCTTAAGTGAAATTCAAATTTTCTACAGTTGAAATCCTACAGTGATATTTTTTGGTCTCTTCTGCTGAATCTTCTTGTCAGATTTATCACCAAAGCTATGGATACTAATAGTAATATCATTTTTTTTCAAATAGGAGAAGTCTCAGTTCTTAAACTATACCACAATTTCTTAGACTTTTTTTTTTCCAGTTGTGGAGCTTGAACTTGTGGCCTGGATACTGTCCTGAGTCTCTTTGTGCTCAAAGCTAGCACTCTACCACTTGAACCACAGTGCCACTTTGAGTTTTTGAGTGGTTAATAGGATATACGAGTCCCACAGGATTATAGAGTTGTTTGTCACCTATCGGATTTTTGAAACTGTGTAATTAGACCCCAAAGTCCAGAGATAGGTCTGCCTATTATATGCTAGTAAAGAGACATGGTCAAAAGATCAAGTTTTTGCATGGCAGCACTTCTGTATATCTTAAGCCATCTTCAGTGGTGTAGACCTCAGGGGCCTCAGGGGGAGTTGGGACAGGAAGTGAGAAAGGCATGCACAGTCCCAGGCCTTAAGGTGTGGCCCATTTTACCTCACTCATTGTCTCCAGGGGAGTTTCAGAGAAGTTATTTCTTCCACTTGAAGGAAATGACAGTTTTGCCTTGTGCCACAAGGTAAAGAAAGAGATGCCATTGCTGAGGAGCAGTTTGCCTTTTGTCACAAGGTATTGTCGTGAATCTGATCTTCACTGGAGCCCAAGGTGATTGCAAAGGAACTGTAGGGGAGAATAGCTTAGATCAAGTACAAAATTTGGGGAACTCAGTTAATTCACAGGGTCAAGAAAAAGCATTTTTTCAGTTGCCTTACATTCTTTCAGTGTGATGTTAGTTATTTAGTGTTTTGGAGTTGCTATTTGAATGGACAAAGACTTTTTCCCTTCTATTTTTTATGTTTTCTCTTTATTTTGTTCTGTGTGGAGTGTCATCTGAAAGATTTTTCTTATTCTTAAAGAGATAATTTACATAGCCGTGTTTCATAAACATAACTTAAAAATCCTTTTAAGTGTGTTCATTAAACTATAGAGTAACAGTGGAAATAGGAAATACTTAAATCATTTCATTTGTTGAATGAATGTTGATTCTCCTTGGAATCAGATTACTTTTGAGATGCTATATAAATTTTCCACCCTTTAACTGTCTACTTCAGAAAATTTCTGAGGATTAGCATAAATTATTATTTTGTTTGCTTTTGGTGTCCGTCATGGGGTGTTTGAACTCAAGACCTGGATGTTGTCCCTGAGCTTTTTTTGCTCAAGGCTAGCACTCTACCACTTGAGTTACAACTCCATTTCCAACTTTTTGGTGGTTAATTGGAGATGAGAGTCTCATGGACTTTACTGCCTGGTCTGGCTTCAAACCACAGTCCTCCGCCCTCAGCCTCCTTGTAACTAGAATTTCAGGCATGAGCCACCAGCACTATATATCATAAATGATTTTTGAAAACTACCAGAGAAAAAGCTACTATTAAATCATTTCTAGAATAGTGGCTAATTTTGTTAGCCTGTCAGTTTCTGTTGGAACACCAGGTTGGATGGTTTATACCAGGGAGCCTCTTCAGTTACAGCATTACTTTTTAAATGGCCATCTTTTCTGTGTAAGACTTCTAATCAAATACATCTTTATTTCCTTTCAGCTACCTCTTTTATCAGCTGTTAAAATACCAGTTAAAGATCTTCTACTTCAAATCTTAGACATAATTTTTATTTCCAGATACTACTAAATCTGGTGATTCTGTTCTCAGGGAAAGTGACAGGGCACAATAGATAGCTTTAGTTCCTTCCTGTCAAAAGGATGAAGCATTGGTGCTAAGACTTTGTTATTGTTCTGCCAAATAGGCATTGGTCATCTGGATTTATGACAGGCTTGTTAATGATGCCTACTGTGGGAATCACAAAGCAAAAATTGCTAACAGCCCCAGGACAGCACTTTTAAAATATAGTTGTTTTTTTTTAAGTATTACGTCTAGTATATAGAGATTCCCTTCTTGAATATTTGTTTGTTAATCACTTCATTTGAAATATGATGTAAAAATCAATGTTAATAAAGTCTTTGAAAACAGATATTACAT
This sequence comes from Megascapheus bottae, assembly GCF_031878675.1. Classification (NCBI taxonomy): domain Eukaryota; kingdom Metazoa; phylum Chordata; class Mammalia; order Rodentia; family Geomyidae; genus Megascapheus; species Megascapheus bottae. Next base: position 633,052 of record NC_143514.1, read on the forward strand.
CTACATAATCCCATCAGAAAGTTCAGAAAAGGACCTAGTTTTGATTATTTCTTACTTTTTCTACTCTGGTCTACCAAGGTTTCATTTTTGCTAAATATTCCTGATACATAGTTTTCAAAATAAAATTTGTAATGATTTTGTTGTGTCTCTTTTTTTTTTTGCCAGTCCTGGGCTTAAGCTCAGGGCCTGAGCACTGTCCTTGGATTTTCTCAACACTAGAGCTCTACCACTTGAGCCTCAGCACCACTTCCGGCTTTTTTTTCTATGTATGTGGTACCGAGGAATCGAACCTGGGTCTTCATGCATGCTAGGCAAGCACTCTACCACTAGGCCAAACTCCCGGCCATGTTGTGTCTCTTCTTAAACAATAATTTGAATTTTATTTTTCAAATGTAGACTTTAGTTTTATGGTAGAAGTTTGACTTTTTTATGATTATGATCTATTAGTTTAGGTTTACTTTTCTGCTAAGGATTTATGAAGGGCACAGTTTGTACTCTTCAGTGTAATACATTTTCACATGTGTAATTTTACATTTTTACATGTTGTATATGTATATGCATGTGCATATGTGTAAATGCAAATGCCAGCAAGCAGTTATCTCAAGGCCTGGCTTTCATACATATAGCTGCTACTGCTTGAGCCACACCTCCAGTCTAATATTTTTGCTGGTTAATTGGAGGTGGAGTTTCATAGGCTTTTCTACCTAGATTGGTATCAAATCTCAGTCTTCCAGGACTCAGTCTCCTGAGGAACTAAAATTATAGGCTGGAGGCACTAGTGCCTGGCTTATTTTTACTTCTAAAAATACAAAGATGATGATGAGAAAAAGGATGTACAGAAAAGGTTATTTAAGGGCCAGGAATTTGGCCTAATTGGTAGAGTGCTTGCCTAGCATGCACATAAGACCCGGGTTCAATTCCTCAGTACCACATATATAGAAAAAAGCCAGAAGTGGTGTTGAGGCTCAAGTGGAAGAGCTCTAGCTTTGAGAGGAGTCCAAGGACAGTGCTCAAGCCCTGAGCTCAAGCCCAGGACTGGCCAAAAAAAGAAAAAAATCTTTAAAATGTCCTGGTAATTATACTGTTCAATTATATTTAAAATATTAGATAAATGTTGCAGTGTGGGTTGTTTTATGTATACTTTTTTCACTGCTTATTTTCATATCCCTCTGGTTGTTTCAGTTTGGGTTCATACTTAGTATTCTATTTTGTAGACTGCATGTTTTCATTTAAAATATATCATTAGCATCTGAGCACATTGTTCTGTATCTAACCATTACTTTTAATGTTGCTACTTTGAGAACTTAAAAGTGTTTTTCTAAAATGAATTTAAAACTTTATCAGCATGACAACCACTTTATTTAAAATGTTGTTATGTGTTTAAGCCAAGGATTTTTTTCAGCACTCTAGCAGACATTTGAGAGGGAGCGGAGGTGACTAAAGCACCGCTCCTGACTTCACACATGCTTATCCAGTGAGAGAGGCAAGCAAGAACCCCACAGCCCTGAGGCTAGTGCAGTGAGGACAGAGATGAGGATGGACCTGTATTCCATATGAGTCTTGACTTCAAAGAGCAGGTGGGATATGGTCAATGTGCAGGCTTTTTGTTCTAAAGATACTTTTGTGGATATAGCACCAAGTGGTACCAGGTGGAGTAGAAACAGCTGAAACCAGCAGATGCAAAGGCGCTTGTAGGGGAGGGCACTGACAATTGGCATTAATGAGAACCCATTAGCCTCAGAAGTGAGTTTCCTCTGGAATGAGGTTAGCCTCAGAATGTTTTCCTCTGGGCCATCAGCTGTTTTCTTTACATTTCATCCTGGCCACGTGTCTGTGAGTTTTTCAGAGAAATAGTTGTTTCATCGCATACACAATACTGATTAGTCAAGCAGAGCATGAGAACAAAAAAGCATATAGAATGATAGGTTTCATTTGCAGATAATTTAAATATAGTGAAGGAATTTTAGTACTGCATTCATGTGCAATTCTGCATGTAATAAAAGTGTTAGACTTTTAGGAATGGATAGTTGCACTTTGGGAGAGCTCAGGTAATTTTCAGATGTTAGAATGCTTAAAACCAAAAAGTTCAAGGCCGGGAGTTTGGCCTAGTGGTAGAGTGCTTGTATAGCATGCACAAAGACCTGGGTTCGATTCTTCAGTACCACATACATAGAAAAAGCTGGAAGTGGTGCTGTGGCTCAAGTGGCAGAGTGCTAGCCTTGAGAAAAGCCCAAGGACAATGCTCAGGCATTGAGTTCAAGCCCCACAACTAGCAAAAACAAACAAAAAAACACCAAAAGGTTCTTTCTCTAGCTGATGCCTCCAGTTCTTCTGATTATAAACGCATTAAAGAAAAATAAGCAAGACATAGAGGGAGCCGGGCATCTGTGGCTCATACCTGTAGTAATCCTAGTTACTCAGGAGGGGGCTGAGATCTGAGGATCTTGGTTCAAAGCCAGCCCAGGTGTGGAAATCCATAAGACTCTTCAATTAACCTCCAGAAAACCAGAAGTGACACTGTGGCTCAAGTGGTAGAGCACTAGCCTTGAGCTGAAGAGCTCAGGGACAGTGCCCAGGCCCAGAGTTCAAGCTCCATGACTGACCCCCCCCCCAAAAAAAAAAGACAGGGATGGAAGCAGAAAAAAGAGAGGGAAAGAAAAAAAAGGAGGGGAGGAGGAGGAACTTTTTCATGGATCCTAGAACATGTATACAGCAACAGACTTAAGTGGAAGTTCAGTGATGCAGAGCCAAGTCGGTAGATATAATCTAGCCTGTGTACTTACAGAGTCCATCTCCATAAGTTTGTGGTGAGTGGACACACCATTTTTACATGTTCTGTTGCCCTAGTCTGTAATCTGTAACCAACAAAAAATGTGACTCTTGTTAGCAGGAGATGTCCCCTTGATTGGTGAGGTGGCAGTGGAAGTATACACAGATGGTAACAGCATTGTGGGATTATTTTGACCGTTGTTTTTCAAAACTTAAAGTTGGAGAATACCAAATACACTTGAGATTGGACAAGAATTTAAATATATAAATTAGTTTTTAAAATTATGGGCCTGGAGCATGGCCTAGTGGTAGAGTGCTTATCTAGCATGCACAAAGCCCTGGGTTTGATTCCTTGGTACCATATACCCAGAAAAAGCTTGAAGTGGTGCTGTAGCTCAGGTGGTAGAGCACTATCCTTGAGAAAGCCCCAAAACAGTGCTCATTGGCATATAATAATGATGATGACAGTGATGATGATGATGATAATGATAATGATAATGATTAGTGTGTTCCTGCTTGTAATGAGGGAGGTGCACTTAGAGGATAAAGTAGAAATAGACTTTCTAAATTTATACCATTACACTTTTTTATGTATGTTCTGGTCTTGAGGGTTTGAACTTGGCATGGGTGCTGTCTTTGAACTAGCACTGTATCACTTGATTCATAGCTCTACTTCCAGCTTTTTGTTAGTTAATTGGAAATAATCTCATAGACTTTCCTGCCTGAATGGCTTTGAACCACAATTGTCATATCTCAACCTCTTGTGTAACTAGGATTATAGGTGTGAACTACTGGCACCTGGCTTAGATACATTCTTAAAAACTGAAAGTAGAACAGAAATAATAAGGTAGCATTTGAGCATGAATACTGCATTATTAGCTTATAGAAGTTAAGAACCTAAGTTAGCTGATGTTGCTTCAGATTATTGGTAGAAGGTTCTGCTCAGCCTACCTACCTCTGGAACTCTTCTTCCAGCTTGGAAGAGCTCTTTACCTTTTAAGAGCTCATGCACAAGAAAGACATATACACAGACAATACACAGAAAGAGAGGCAGGCATGGGGGTGGGGAGAACTGGCATTACAGCCCAGCCTAGTTTGCCCATGGTTACAATGAGGATTGGAGATGCACCCAGTGGAGTCATGCACTGTAACCTTGGCCAAATGATAAAACATCTCCTCTTTCATCTGTCTAGTTCAGATAAAGTAACAACTGCTACAAAGATTGTCAAGAGGAATGATAAAATACATAATGCATAATACATGTATATTATGCATCTGTACTGCTACAACTAGTGTAAAAGTAACAATCTCAGTCATCATGATCTCTGACCATGTAAAATTAGGCCTCCCTTATATGGCACTACGGAATTTAGTTCTTGTACCCATTACCTTCTTTTGGTTAAAATATTCTGATTTCCTGTTACAGTTAAATGATTTTAAAGTATTCAGTCATTAGCTTCTATATTTAAATGGACATCTTAACAGCTATGTTTTGTTTTTTTGTTGTTTTTTTTGTAGGCAAAGTCATTAATAAAGATTTGCGACATTACCTGAGCCTTCAGTTTCAGAAAGGATCAATTGACCACAAACTACAACAAGTTATCAGAGATAATCTCTATTTGAGAACTATTCCATGTAAGTATGATAGAATAAAATACCTGTATTTAACTAAGTTGGATGTCTAGAAATTATTCAGAAGAGCATCTTATATGAAATCAGGAACACCAAGTTGGTGAATAAGAATGAAAGGAAAATCTGGGTGCTGGTGACTCATACCTGGCTACTCAGAATCACAGTTCAAAGTTAGCAGGGACAGAAAAGTCCATGTCTTATCCCCTGTTAACCATCCAGAAAAATGCAGAAGTGGGTTGTGGCTCAGTGCCACCAGAGTGCTAGCCTGGAGCAAAAAACTCCCAGAGATAGTGCCCATGCCCTGAGTTTAATCTGCAGGATTGGTGTCCGTGCTCGCACGCATGCACACACGCACACGCACACACACAAAAGAAACAAAATTGGTTAAGAACATTTTTTAGAGAACTTAAGGAGTTTGCTTTATAAAACTAGAAAGAATTAGAAGATCTATATTGGGCCTTAAATTGTTAAGAATTTGTAACTTTATTTACTAATCTGGAAATGTCATGGGAAATCCTTATGATGATATACAGTTTATTATACTCCTACAAAGGTAGTACATATTTGCCTATTAATTCAATTTTATTTCTATGAACCAGATTCTAAAGCCTGTGCAGTAGATTTTTAAACTCTTAATAGTATGTACCTGGAGAACATCTTTAAAATCTACCTCTCCACCAAGGTGGGACAAAGGACAAAAAGGAAGGAGCACAAAGAAGCTTCTTTGTATCATTCATTCTGAACATTATCTAGCTAGAGGCCTTGATATTTCTCAGAGGCTATGATTAATGTTGGACTGATATTTTTTAAAAACACACATACAACACACATAACAAGAAATCATGTAAGCGTGTTTTGGCTTTAGTCAACACAGGTCTAGGGAAAGAATCCAAAGCAGCCAATGTCTCTTGAGTTTCTTTCCAGTGTTTGCATCACCTTGTGCATACCAGCTTTCCTAAGAGTCTGGACCTGTTGATTTCCTTTTCCTGTTGTTGATTTTATACAATGTCCAGTCTGTTACCAAGGTTTCCTGATTGTGCTTTTTAATATCTATCCCTCTGCATTTCCCTGGACCCTTACCCTTTCTTACTTGGATTATGTTTTTTTTCTATTTTCCTTTGAAAAATATATTATTTATAAACAGTATATGTAATCTTAAAGATGATTTGGGAGGGGCAGGATTAGGACTTGAACTTAGGACCTCTCTGTAGTAGGTTAGTATCCTATGACTTAAATTAGTTCCAACCCTGAGTTTGAACTTTTGACCCTAGCATCTTCACATAGGCAAGTTATGTTATACTTCTGAACTTCAGACTTCAGATTTACAATAAGTATAACAAGATTTACTTCATACAATTATTAGAATTACAAGGAGAACACATATGTAAACCACTTGACTAGCCATTCAAGTATTTGAATGTCTGCCTTTCATGTCACCTGAGTATAGTCTTCCTCCCTCTCTCTCTTTTAAGATATGCTTTTTTAAAACCACATCCCTGATTATAGTCATTTTGTATTTTATCTTTCAAAGACCCACTATCTGATGCCGTGGCTCACAGTTATAATCCTGACTATGTCTGAGACAGATATCAGATCATAAATTGAAGCCAGCCTGGGGAGCAAGTTGTGGTTGATCCACACTGTCACCATAGTTACACGGGAAGAATAAATAGGAAGTTCACAGTCCAGATGGGTATGGGCATAAATGTGAGACTGGCCTCAAATCACAATCCTCTGGTTCTTAGCCTTCTGAGTAACTAGAATTATAGATGTGAGTTATCAATGCCCAGATGAAACTTTCTTTATATTTATTGATAGAACATTAGCTTCAAATCTGTCATATTTTTCTTGTTTTTTAAATCTTATGTCACGCTTTTATTATAAGCCTTCTACTATATAGCCTTTTACTATATAGTTGTTTTATTTGTTCTTGTTCTTTTTTTTTTTTTTTTTTGCCAGTCCTGGGCTTTAGCTCAGGGCCTGAGCCCTGTCCTTAGCTAGAGCTCTACCACTTGAGCCTCAGCACCACTTCCAGCTTTTTGCTATGCATGTGGTACCAAGGAATCGAACCCGGGTCTTCGTGCAGGCTAGGCAAGCACTCTACCACTAGGCCAAACTCTCAGCCTTGTTCTCATTCTTTAAAAAGTTACCATCTTTATCTTAATGGTTGGTTCTATATTTTCATTTAGTATTTCTAATTTTCCTCCTTTGTTTATTTTACTTTTGTCCTAAGAATTTTAAATTATCTATTGACCTCTTCTTTCTCTGTTCTCTCCCATAATTTGACTTGAAGTAGCATCTTTTCAGTAGCAGCAAATGAAGTAAATCAATCAGCATAGTCTATTTTATACCTATTTTTTCATTCTTGCCCTGGTGTGTATGCATGTGCATATGTGTGTGTGTCCATACTCATGCATGTGCATGTATGTTTCCAGGCTTGAACCCAGGGCTTGGGTATTGTCCCTGAGCTTTTATTGCTGAAGGTGTTAGCACACCACTTGACCAAAGTCCACTCCTTCCTTTTTTGGGTGGTTAGTTGGAGTTAGGAGCATCATGGACTTTGCTTCTGGAGCTGGCTTTGATCCATGATCCTCAGATCCGAGTAGCTAGGATTTACAGGCATGAGCCACTGGCACCCAGCTACTCTATGATACTTGAATTGTGTGCACACTTGCAAAGCCATTACATAACTGTATTCTTTCTTTTATAATCACCAATTGTGGATGTCTAAAGCTTCTTCTCTACAAAAGTTCCCAAGGAAAGGTCACAGGATTATCTTAGCAGTTTGTCTGTGCCCTTCATACTCCATATTTGTTTGAGTAGATATTTAAAAGTCTGATAAAAGCTGAGTACAGTGGCTCAAGCATGTGATATTAGCTGTTTGGGATGCTGAGATTGGGAAGCTAGTGGCTAAGGGCAGTCTAGCTTAAAAATTCATGAGAGTCCCATATTAACTAATTCTGGCTACTCAGGAGTTTGAACTGTGATCCTCAGATCACAATTCAAAGCTAGTCCAGCTAGATAAATTCTTAAGACTTATTTCTAATTATCCAGCAAAAAGCCAGAACTAGAGGCATGACTCTAGAAGAGTACAAGAAAAGAAAGCCTAGCCAGGCATGGTGGCTCACACCTATAATCTTAGCTACTCAGGAGGCTGAGATCTGAGGATCGTGGTTCAAAACCAGCCCAGGAACTATAGTACGGGAGACTCTTATCTCCAATTAATCACCACAAAAGGGGAAGTAGGACTGTGGCTGAAGGGGTAGGGCAGTAGCATTGAGCTGAAGAGCTCAGGGACAGCACCCAGGCCCAGATTCAAGCCCCATGACTGAAGAAAAGAAAAAAAAAAAAAAAAAAGAGTACAAAGCCCTGAGTTCAAGCCTTAGTATTTGGAGTATGGGGAGCAGAGGGGAGGGGAAACTTGGTACAGTTGTGATACTGTCATATAAGCTACATAAGAAACAAATAGGGCCAGGTGCTGGTGGCTCACACCTGTAATCCTAGTTACTCAGGAGGCTGAGATTTGAGGATTGAGGTTCGAAGCCAGCCTAGGCACACAGTCCCTGGGACTCTTATCTTCAATTAACCATCAGAAAACAGGAAGTGTTGCTAGCCTTGAGCTGAAGAGCTCAGAGACAGCATCCAGGCCCAGAGTTCAAGCCCTGTGAAGCCCTGTGACTGACCAAAAAAGAAAGGAAGGGAGAAAGAAAGAAGGAAAAGAAATGAAATGAAATAGCTCAGCCTAGGCTGAGCTGGACAAAAAGCACGACCCTATTCTAAAAATAATGAAAGCAAAGGGGGTTGGGAAGTGGCTCAAGTAGTAGAGTACCTGTTTGACTTCAAGCCCCAGTATTACCAAGAAAAAAAAGTCTGAGAGCAGTCTGATTTTCATTTCAGAGGTATAGAGATGTTCTTCCTTTGTTAAAACAGTAATAAAAAGACCTGTGTCCCTGTCTGCTGCCACATCACATGGATCTTTTTAAGTTAATTTATTGTCCCATTTTGTAGTTTCTCCTCAATGTGAAGTTTTGGCCTAGAGGGAAGCTACAAATTATATAGTTTCCGTTCTTAGGGTCCAATCAGCTGTACCTATCTCTTCAGATCTTAATAGCTCTACTTAGCTGTCTCAGAAATTCAAATGCTTCTAAACCTAGAAGCAGTTACGAAATTAAATGGTTACATCAGGTCTCTAATTCTTCACTAAAAGATTATAACTTTAAGCCAGGCGCAGTGACTCACGCCTGTAATCCTAGCTACTCAGGAGGCTGAGATCTGAGGATTGCAGTTCAAAGCCAGCCCAGGCACTAAAGTCTATGAGACTCTTATCTCCAGTTAATCACCAGGAAACCAGAAGTGGTGCTGTAGGATAGGGTGGTAGCCTTGAGCTGAAGAGCTCAAGGACAGTGCCCAGGTCCGCCCCAGACTGCCAAAAAAAAAAAGATTGTAACTCTAGATTAAAGTTGTGTTCTTCTGTCATCCCAGCTATCTGGGAGGCTCAAATCAGGAGGAATGCAGTTCTAAACTAACCTGTGGCAATGGGGCACGCTGGCATGTGTCTGTTATCCAAGTTACAATGGGAATCAGTAAGATCAATTGCAGTCCAGGGGCCTGGGAAAAACTGAGACCCTATCTCAGAAATAACCAGCCCTCCTTCCCCTTCCTCCCAAAGGGGCTGGAAGCATGGTTTAGTGAGGGAGTGTCTGCCTGTTAAGTATAAGGACTTGAGTTCAAACTTCACCCTCCAAAAACAATCAAAAAATTCTAAGTCTACTTGTGTCTGAGATGAGAAAGTCTAAATGAGATTAGAATACCTAATTGTACCAGAAAGTATATAAATGCTTTATAGTGACATATCAGAAGTACATTAGCAGCCACCTAGTAGAGGCTTACTGACCAAAATAAGAGATTTTTTTTTTTGAACAAGAAAATAGAGGAGCAGCAAACAGATAGGTCATTTTACTCCTTCATACTGGGCTCTAAGTAGAACAGTACTAAGATTCTTGAGAAAAGAGGAAAGGGGACTGTGGTTTTTTCATTACTTTGCTTGAAGGAATTTTCTGCAGGGAAGGAAGCCCAGGTGGAGTACAGCAGACCCTGAGTTGTAAGAACAGACATCTAAGTTTGGAAGTCTAAAGTGTCTGGAATTTATAAGTGGTATAGGTGTAGGCATCGAGAGATCTATGAAGGAAAAAGCTCCAGCAGTTTGCAAGGGGAAGCCTTTGTGTCTATTGCTGCATACTAAGCTGAGAATGTATAGAAACAGGCCCAACAGGTCAGACATGGAGAACTGAGGAAGCCTGACTTCAAACCTCAGTCCTGGAAAACAAAATGACTACATATGCAAACACATAGGAAAATGTGATCATAGGGCTTTTTTAAAGTAAAAAAATATAGCTGATAGAAAAAAATAGAGGGCCAGTAGTTTGGCCTGGTGGTAAGAGTGCTTGCCTAGCATGCAGAAAGACCTAGGTTCAAGTTCTCAGTATACATAGAAAAAAGCCGGAAGTGGTGCAATGACTCAAGTGATAGGGCTGTAGCGCTCAGAAAGCCCAAGAACAGCACTCAGGCCCTGAGCTCAAGCCCGAGACTGGAAAGAAAAAAAAAATTAGAAGTGACATGATTTGGAGCCAGCCTCTGTGGCTCATGCCTGAAATCTAGCTTCTCAGGAGGCTGAGATCTGAGGATTAGGGTTCAAAGCCAGCCCAGGCACAAAAGGACCTGAGACTCTTATCTCCAATTAACCTCAAGAAAACAAGAAGTGGGGCTTGGCTCAATAGTAGGGTGGTAGCTTTGAAGGGACAATGCCCAGGCCCAGGGGTAGGGCAGTACTTGAGCTGAAGAGCTCAGGAACAGCACCCAGGCCAAGTTCAAGCCCCAGGACCCACCAAAAAAAAAAAAAGACATGATTTGGTATTACTATACCAGGAATTTTAGTGCTATTATAAATATGCTGAAGAATTTAAATCATAGTGTGGGTACAATATAGAGAAAAAAGAACATACAAAAAAGTTGAGCATAAAATTCATAGTATATACTTAAAAGCAGATTAGAAACTTCAGGTGGATGTGAATACATAGAAACTAATCAAACAGCTATCAAATGGGGGAGGGCATAGCAAGAGCCGGAAGGAACTGATGTATCATCATCATTAACAACCAGAAATTAGACAAGATATAAGTAACATCTGTTTCTAGATAATTGAAATTTAGAACAGCCCTGTGCTCCCTTCATATTGAGCTATGCACCCTATCAAGCCAAAGTGAGGGAAGCAAAAAAAAAATACTTGGAGAGATGGTGTGTAAAATTGTTCTAAAGGTCATGGAGACAGTAAACATGCAAATATAAGAAGTTCAACAAACCACAAGCAGAAGAAAGGAAACCACACCAAGATATAACATAATCTAATTTTTGGAAGCCAGTGATTAAGCAAAAAAAAAAAAGTGAAAGGCAGACAGGAACATTACATACAAGGAAGCAGAGGATTATTAGAGACTTATCCACTGCAGATATACAAGTCTGTCAAATGCGATCCTTGATGTGCAAGAGGAAAAGATGCTAGATTTCTGTGTGCCACAGATCAATCAGTCCTCTTCAGCAACAGAAGAGAAATGAAGACAGAGCATAGGTGAGGGATCTTTCAGCAGCAGAATTACTATGCAAACAGGAAATTCTTGAAATAGAAGTGAAATGATAGCTGTACAACAGAAGGGAAAGGAAATAGATACCTTTATAAATTATAGTCCAGTATTTATGTTAGTAATTAGCTAAAAGTGAAGCAGAAAATCAGTAAGGTAAATAGAAAACATGAGCAGTAATTTGAACCAGCATTGCCAAGTTGCTGTTTATTGGAACATGCCCCCCCATAACAGCTGACTACACATTTCCTAGTATACATGAAGCCTCTTACCTATATTTTGGGTAATATATATATTGAGAAGACTAAGTGTCAAAATATTACATCTTATAGGATGTTATATGGCTAGAATGGAATTGAATTACAGAATATTTAGCAGAATTACTTCTGGAAAAATCTCATATTAAGTATTTATAAATTAAATGGCACATTTCTAGGTAACTTCAGAGAATTTAAATTAACCAGAGAAATCCACACACATTAGAATACCTCAAGACCTATCAAACATTATTTAGGGCTGGGCGCAGTGTCTCATGCCTGTAATCCTAGCTACTCAGGAGGCTGAGATCTGAGGATAGGGTTCAAAGCTAGCCCGGCCACTACTAAAGACCGAGAGACTCTTATCTCCAATTAATCACTAAAACATGGGAAGTGGGGCTATGGCTCAAGGAGTAGGGTGATAGCTTTGAGCTGAAGAGCTCAGGGCCAACACCCAGGCCCAGACTCAAAGAGGTAGCCTTGAGCTGAAGAGCTTAGGGACAGTGCCCAGGGCCAGAGTTCAAACCCCATAAACCACAAAATCAAAACAAAACAAAAGCATTATTTAAGGTAATCACTAGAATACTATTGAAACTTGCTGGATATTGAAAATAAAGTAATACTTGACCAAAATTTTGATATATATGAATTTGATGCTTACGAATATTTTGTCAAATCCAATACATAGCAGTATATAAAAGGATAATCCATTATAACTAGATGGGGGTTGTCCTAGGAATGCAAGGTTGGTATGCCATTAGACAATTAATAGTATCACAGATTGCAGAAGAAAAACCATTATCTTAATACATGCGAAAATTTATAAATTATTCAGCACTCAAATCTCTCAGAAAACTAAAACCTAGTCTACCATTTATTTCTTCTCAGTGCCTCTTGATCCCATTTTTGTCTTCTTGATAGTGTTACTGGGATATTTCCTTCCTGCTGTCTGGCACAGCTTGGCTAGTAGAGCTCGCAGTAGGATGCTAGAGAAAGAAAAGACTCTTTTCCTGGTTCTGGCATGTCTGTTCCTTTGTGCTGCTGTTGCAAAAATGCACCCAGCAAGTCTCAGAACCCCCTAGCAGTCTGCTCCCTCCGGGGTTCACTGACCCTGGAGAAAGCAGGAGACTTCCTGAGCCCCACCAGGATACCCACTGGCTTCCTAGTAGCTTCCTGGTGGATTCTGTGAACCCACTTCAAGAATGCTGTTTTTTAGAATTGTCTTTCAGTCCTTTAGAAAATTTAAATCTCACTCAATTCCCTGTACATAGCAGTTCTTCAAATTAAAATTTCATGTTCATTTTACCATGAGATTTCTTTCTTCTGTCTAGATCCCAACTGACACAGAATTGGTACTGGTAGTGGTCCTAGGACAGACTCGGATTTAAGTTGGCTTTAGTTGTGTTCTTGGTCTTGAGCCCAGTGATGAGTTCCTTACAATGGGAAGTAGGGTTCTTGTAACTCATGAGAAGTTACAGCATCACAGTTCAACCATGGTGGCATCTGTGGTTGATAGTGAGGAAGCAGCAAAGGAAATCAGGGCCACAAGAGCCCAAGTGGCTGCTGTCACTGTTTAGCAGGGGAGTGATAATGCTGTAAACACTGTGGATGCTTCTGCTGAGGGCAGGATCCCCCTAGTGGCTGAGTATTATATGAGCTAATGAGGTTTTACTGGCTCATAAGCTCTATCTGATACTGATATGTCGTAACAGAACCTTTAAAAAAGGAGGGGGAGGGACCGAGAGTTTGGCCTAGTGGTTAAAGTGCTTGCCTAGCATGCATGAAGACCCGGGTTCGATTCCTCGGTACCACATACATAGAAAAAAGCCAGAAGTGGTGCTGAGACTCAAGTGGTAGAGCTCTAGCCTTGAGAAAGTCCAAGGACAGTGCTCAGGCCCTGAGCCGAAGCCCAGGACTGGCAAAAAAAAAAAAAAAAAAAAAAAAAAGGAGGGGGAGTACTATTGTCATTATTATTTTTCCAACACTTGGGCTTGAATTCAAGGTCTGGACCTTCCTTGTCTCTGAGCTTCTTTGGCTCAAGGCTAGCACTCTATCACTTAAGTCACAGTTCCACTTCTGGCTTTTTGGGGTAACTTATTGGAGATAAGAGTCTCACAGACTTTTATGCCCAGGCTTTGAACCATTATCCTCAGATCTCAGCCTCCAAGTAGACAAGATGACAGGCATGAGACACTAGTGCTTGACTAAAAGGTAGTAATTAACACAAATGCCAAAATTGGAAGATAATGAAAAGTATTTGAACTTCTCATTCCTAAAACAAAAAATTTAAACAATAGTTGCACTGATTGCTGGTATTGAATCTTTGGTGACAGTGTTACAGACAGGAAAAAAAAGAAGTCTTTGATTTTACACTGACATTGATTTGTTAACAGTATGTCCAAGCTGGGAGTGGTGGCTCATGCCAGTAATCCTAGCTACACAGGAGGCTGAGGTCTGAGGATCAAGGTTTAAAGCCAGGCACAAAAGAACCTGAGACTCTTTTATCTCCAATCAGCTAGTAGAAAATAGGAAGTGGGGTTTGGCTCTAGGGTAGGGAAGTAGCTTTGAGCTGGAGAGCTCAAGGACAATGCCCAGGCCCAGGATTAGGGCAGTAGCCTTGAGCTGAAGGGCTCAGGGACAGTGCCCAGGCAGAGATCAAGCCCCATTGCTCACAAAAAAAAAAAAAAAAAAAAAAAAAATTGGATGTTAAGTTGTAGGTTGTTTCATACAGACTTGTTCTTTTTTTATCAAGATGATGAAAATTCTTTGCAATCAATATTACTTTCAACTTTTAGATTCGTTTGTGATTTTTTTTTGGGGGGTCATGGGGCTAGACCTCCAGCTGAGTGTTGTCCCTGAGCTCTTCAGCTCAAGGCTACTGCCCTACTCTTGACCCAAGCCCCACTTCCCATTTTCTATTAATTAGAAATTAGGTTAATTGGAGACAAGAGTCTCAGGTTCTTTTGTGCCTGGGCTGGCTTTGAACCCTTGTTCTAAGATCTCGGCCTCCTGAGTAGTTTAGGATTATAGGTGTGAGCCACCTTGCCCAGCTTAGTTTGTGATTTTATGTTGGAGTGTTTAGCAACATTATTTCTATTTCTTCTCTTTCCATTTCTTCTGCTGTAATATTTATAAAGCACTAAAACACATGGCAAATACTCAAAATGGTGCAAAATGCCAGAAAATGTAATTGGGTAGGTTTTAAATACCCCATCCCTGTAAGGTTGACAGCATTACAGCATGAAACTGCCAATCCAAGGCCACATTTACCTGGGATAGCTTATAATTTTTTGAGATAAACTCACAGGATTTGAATATAGTATGTTTTATAATTTGTATTATTGCTGCCATAAGAAAGACCCACTCTTGGCAGATAGTACTATGCACACATATAAAGGAACAGCTGCTATAAGACTGAGTAGACTGCAGCTGCTGCTCTCACACCTGCCTCTATTCTCTTCCTGGAAATATCAGCCGAAGTTGATTCCACTTTTCTTTGTTGCCTGATTTTGCTTTCAGTGGCTACCAATTCATTCCCTTAAACAAGTAATATCTTTCAGTCTGATGATTCAGATTTAATTCTCACAAGGAAATTACAACATGCTTTTCATTTTCTACTTTCTGTATATATATATATATATATATATATTTTTTTTTTTTTTTTTGCAGTAGTGGGTTTGTAGTCACAGCCTTACACTGTTGCTCAGCTTGATTACTCATGTCTGGTCCTTGATAATAATTCTAGACTAAAACAGGCCTTCCTATACCTTTGTGATCAGTGTCCTTTTAATAGTATGACCTCTTAAATTAGCTTTTACATGGTCTGTATTTTGTAGTAGAATTTATTTGGATAATATCTCAGCCTTTTCTGTATAGCAGACCACCTTAAAACTAGGTGGCTCCCATCATGTATCATTTTTCCTGAGTCATGAGTTAGTGGAGCTCAGCCTGGAATAGGGGGGCCAAGATGGCCTTTGTGGCCCTGATTATTCAGTAGTCTAGTCAGAACTTCCTTGCATAGTAGTAGAGATATTTCAGGAGGGTGAAGATGGAAATACAGACTTCTACATGTGCATACCATCGTGTTCTCCAAAAAGTTAATCAAAACCAGTCATACAGCTCATTTTTAAGGATCCAAACTTTTAATGAGACAAAATATGAAAGAAATATTGTTCCCTGTTTTCCATCTATCACAGATAATTAATTTTTTATCTGTTGAGTTTAATTCCTAAAATTCTTTCTTATTTAATATAAAAACTAAAAGCTGTTCATTTAGGGACTCCTAACAATCAGTATATGAAATTCATAAATTATTTGAAAATTTAAACATATAATGCTGAATAAAGAAGTATTTTCCAGCTTTTTCACCCTTTAATATAAAAACTGTAGAAAAGTGGAATTAAAAACACAGAGGGAAAGCTGGGCACAATGGCTTACGCCTGTACTCCTAGCTACTCAGGAGACTGAGATCTGAGGATTGAGGTTCAAAACCAGCTCAGGCACAAAAGACCTTGAAACTCTTATCTCCAATTAATCACTAGAAAAGGGAAAGTGGGGCTGTGGCTCCAGGGATAGGGCTGTAGCTTTGAGCTGAAGAGCTCAGGGACAGACAGCATCCAGGCCCAGAGTTCAAGCACCATGACCCATAAGAAAATAAAATACAATACAGAGGGAAATTTAATACAATCTGTACAGTGCTGAATTAGCTATTATTTTCTCATTATTAATGTGTTATCACTAATCTTTGTAGATTTTTCACATTACAGATTATTGAAAGTAGGAGCAAGCCAGGTGTCATTGGCTCACACCTGTAATCCTGGCTAATGAGATCCGAGGATCTTTGTTTTGAAGCCAGCCCAGGCAGGAAAGTCTGTGAGACTGATATCTAATAAACTACTCAGAAACTACAGAAGTAGAACCAGTAACGTGGTCTAGTGCTTGCCTAGCATGCACGAAGCCCTTGGTACCACATACACAGAAAAATCTAGAAGTGGTGCTGCGGCTCAAGTGGTAGAGCTATGACATTGAGAAAGCCAAGGACAGTGCCCAGGCCCTGAGTTCAAGCCCCAGGATTGCCCCCCCCCCCACAAAAGGAGAAGGTGGGGGATGGGAGAGGAGAGAGGGGAGAGGGGAGGGAGAGGGGGAGAAAGAGAAAGCCAGAAGTAGTACTGTGGCTCAAATGGCAGTGTGCTAGCCTTGAGCAAAAAGAAGCTTAGAGGTAATGCTCAGGCCCTGAATTCAAGCCCCAGGACTGGCTAAAAAGAAAAAGTGATTGACCTCATTTAGTACAATCTAGTCAAATGTGCATTTGTTTGATTTGTATGTTGAATCTGAAACAAAGATTTTACTTTAACATGAGATCCATCTTAGTATAGAAATGTATGTATCTAGAGTAGTTTCTATAACAGTTTACTTACGGGGCCGGGAGTTTGGCCTAGTGGTTAAAGTGCTTGCCTAGCATGCATGAAGACCCGGGTTCGATTCCTCGGTACCACATACATAGAAAAAAGCCGGAAGTGGTGCTGAGGCTCAAGTGGTAGAGCTCTAGCCTTGAGAAAGTCCAAGGACAGTGCTCAGGCCCTGAGCTCAAGCCCAGGACTGGCAAAAAAAAAAAAAAAAAAAAAGTTTACTTACTACTTAGTTGTTTGAAATTACTTGAAGAGGAAGTGGCACTGTGGCTCCAGGGGTAGGGCAGCAGCCTTGAGCTGAAGAGTTCAGGAACAATGCCCAGAGTTCAAGTCCCATGACCAACCAAAAAAAAAAAAAAAAAAAAAGAAGGAAGGAAGGAAGGAATTACTTGAAGAAAAAATGACTAAGAAACAATATGTGAATGCCTGTTTTAATTCTTTTTATTCATTAGTGTAAAATAACATCATAGTCAATATTCACATTTGTTAAAGCTTACTGAAAGAGCTTATAAATATTGTTTCTTTTTTGTAATTTTTGATAATTATATTGATACCACATTGTAAGCCATAGTTATGTGCATTTTTATTTGTCAACTATCTATTTTAATATAGTTGTAGTGGAAAATAAAGTCTGTTATTGTGCATTTATCACTCCTTCTTGCTGTTAAGTAATGATAATTGATGTTTTAAAAGAACCAATTTTTATATGTTGAGAAATTAAGGCTTTTGTCACAGAAATTATCTTAGGCTTCTTAAAGTTCTAAATTTCATGGCTAGGTTATTAAGGTATATTTACTCATTCTGCATTTATAGTATTACTTTCACTGACTAATGTTACATTAAACTTAATATAACATTAATATTAATCTTCTAATCTTATTCTAGCAGTTAGAATATAGTCGATTCGCTTACTCTCCAGTGTGTTCTCCATACACCTGAACTATCTATTATTTTGTATCATTTGCAATTTAAAAGCACCTTAAAATGTATATGTATTTTTTTCTTTTTTCCGTAGGCACTACAAGGGCCCCCAGGGATGGGGAAGTCCCAGGGGTGGACTATAATTTCATTTCTGTTGACCAGTTCAAGGCACTGGAGGAGAGTGGAGCATTGTTAGAGAGTGGAACGTATGATGGTATGTCCCCAAATGACCACCTGAGTGACTGCAGTTATTTCAGAGGGAATTTGATAGTAAAATACCATTTTAAAAAGTTCCTAGAAAACCTTTCTTGAATTTTAGAAGATTTGTCATTTCAAGTCAAAATTGACTAATTTATGTATTTCCTAGAATCTTCTGTTATCTGAACTCAACACGTTTTTGTGAATGACTTTTCTGTTTATGATTGCAAACTCAGAATCTTTATGCAGAAAAAACAACAACAATCCTGTATAGCAGGAATCTCGTGGAGAAACAAAATGTAGATGGGGACAGCAAAAGTAGGATAATTGGTTTTCTTTTTTGCATCTGTTTACCCACTTGTTTCAGGAAAGCACAAATTCATGATCATATTTCAA
This sequence comes from Megascapheus bottae, assembly GCF_031878675.1. Taxonomy (NCBI): domain Eukaryota; kingdom Metazoa; phylum Chordata; class Mammalia; order Rodentia; family Geomyidae; genus Megascapheus; species Megascapheus bottae. Next base: position 651,268 of record NC_143514.1, read on the forward strand.
CTTTTAAATGATCTGTGTTAGCAGTTTTTCTTATCTAACATGATTTTTAACTGGCAAGTGACATCCTTCCCCATCATGTCTTTATCAGGCTATTATAGTTGCCTGTCTTACAAACTGTGATGGCCGGGAATCATGTGTCTCTTATTCAGTGTAATCTTCAATTCCTAAAGACAACGCTTAGTAAACATCTGGTATTGAATACAATATATCCAAATGTGCATTTATGTTCCATGCAATATAACTCAACTTAATTTCTCTCAAGCAGAAGCACCATAATTCACTTCCTTCTTTCCTCATATTCCATTTCAGTCAATTACCAGAGCACATCATCCCTTTATTTACAGAGAAGTTCACAATGCCCTTCTTCCATTCTCTCCACCTTATTGCAGGCCTATGGCCAAGTCTGGATAGCTATTGTGACTGTCCTCTGCTTAGTTCCTCCCTCTGTGAAGTCTGCCCTGCCCTTCTCTACTGCATTGATCTTCCTCAAGAACAGCTCTGATCCCATCCCTCTCATGGTCAGAACATTCAGTCATGCCCTTGGCCTTCTAAGTTTGACTTCTCTTTCTGGGTTTAGCTCCCGTGACACATTCATTTACTATTGTACGTGATACTGTTTATTCGGCAGCCCTTTTGCTGAGGACCTAACCTGTGTCTAGCACTGTGTGAGGTAGGGACCCAGACTGAGGTGCTGCTTCCCTCATGAATCCTATGCCTTAGTGTGGGAGGCAGTCACACACAAATTTGGGTGAGATGTTAGGACAAAACAAAGCAAGAGATTTAAGAAAATTAAAAAAGGAGTACCTTGTTTAGATAGATGGCCAGTAAAGACTTCCCAGAAGAATGTGTAGCTACCTACTTGTTTTTATTTTTATGCAGGTAGCCTCCCTTTTATACTTAGACTTTCTGAAGAGTTTGTATATGGTTTTCTTTATATGTGTTCTCACAAAATGTGTGTTAGTTACTTCTAAACCATGTTCTGTATCATTCAGGTTTTTTTCATTTATTACTGTATATTTTTTAAGATTCCTCTGAGTTACTATACTATATATGCAATTGATTGCACTCGCTTCCTGAACTGTAGTCTGCTGTATGAATGCCTTGCATTTTGCTTTACCCCAGTGACATTCTTACCTCTAGTACCTTCCTCATCACCACTGATAAAGCTGCACTGACCATTTTTTTGCAGAATTGCAAAAGAACAGAATTGTTGAGTTGAATAGAATGCTCTGCAGTCTTCTATCTCCCCATCCTAGCAGTGCGCAAGAGTCCCTGCCATGGCCTTATTAATGGCTTCGCGCTCTCAACACTTGGCATTATCCAGTTTCATAGTTTTGCCAACATAGTGATTGTAGAAGTGGTATTTAATTTTTATTTTAGTTTCTTTGGTAGTCAGAGAATTTGAACAACAGTCATGTCTTTAGAACTTTTTGCAAATTGTACATTCATTTGTTTTTTTCCCTTTCTTCAAAAGTGAGATCTTAGTCACTGTCTGATATATGGAAGGTCCTTAGAGATTAATTTCTTACCTGATTTAGACAACTTTTTTCTCATCTGTCACCTGTTGACTGTATCCTACATTTCCTCATCAAACAGAATTCCATATATATATATATAATTTTTATTCTTACAGTGACTATGGATAACAATTTGCCATTTCGGAAAAAGTTAAACCTCTTAGAATTAGATGCTAATTACTCAGCATTCACAGCAAAATGTGTTTTCTGAAGATACTATGAGTATTCTTACACGATGGACATTACTTTCTTCATGGAACATAAGGTTCCTTGATCATATATGTTCTTTTATGTGTCAGTTTTATCACTGTTTTTCTTAATATATGTGCTTTGAAAGTTTTATTTACATATTCTCCTGTTTTTGAGACATAAGGATTTTGCCCACATTTTCTTTCATGAAGCATAAGGACTTAGTATGTGACAGAGAGGCTTTTTACTGTGTGCTTTATGCTTGGCTCAAAGTACATACATCATTTTCCACTCTTCAAATTGGCAAAAATATGGATGTTTGATAATTGCAATAAATAGAACCTCCCATACACTTCTACAAGGGTTTTATGAAATAGTGCAATCCCTTTTATAGAGAACTCATTTTTTGTGTTCTTGCATCATCAGCACCAGAATAACCATTCTAGCACTGTTTGAAATGGGAACACAATGGAAACAACTCTTTTTAAATAAGAAAATGGATACAAGACACCTTAATTTGTATTTCATAAAAATGGGCTCTCATGAACCAATGTGATAGTACATAACTGCATTTCTAGTAGTTGATATGTGGAGACATGAGAATCATGCATGAAAGGCCACCCTGGTCTACATTAACACATTCAAGGCCAGCTTGAATGGCATAAGGAGACCATGTCCAAAAACCAAGGGCTGGGGATATAGCTCAATGGTAGAGTGGTAGGCTAGCAAGTGCAAGGCTCTGAGTTTGATACTCAGCACTTAACAAAAAAGGAATGATATAAGCTGGGCACCAGTGGCTCACACTCCTGTAATCCTATCTACTCGGTTGGCTGAGATCTGAGGATCAAGGTTCAAAGCCATCCCAGGCACAAAAGTCTTTGAGAATCTTACCTTCAATTAACCACCAGAAAACTGGAACTGGTGCTATGGCTCAAAGTGGTAGAGCACCAGCCTTGAGCTGGAGCACTCAGGGACAAAGCACAGGCCCAGAGTTCAAGCCCCACAATTAAAAAACAAATAAACAAACAAACAAAAAAAGAGATATGTATCATTATGAAGAGATCTTAGAAGTATAAACAGAAGGTTACAGAAGAATCTGGAGAATCTGTACAGTATTCTACTTATAAAAAGTATGAAGCATGAAGACATTGTGAAACTTTGTGGAAATAATTACATGTATAGATGGATGCATTTACTTAGATTCACATCCTGGAGAGTACAGTATTTTGGAGAATGACATAGGTCTACTTCAGGACAGCTTAGAGGGAGAAGTAGGAAGGATGGATCAAGAAATTAAGGGCATAACTATGTATGTGATTGCATATAGGCATGTCCTTAAAGAGAAACAAACTTTCAAGGAGATTTGACAATAATAACTGGAAGATACATAATTAAGTGATGCATATGTTTATATAAGTCAACACTTATGAGTAAAATAGAAATTTTATATGACTGATAGCATTATCCAATGTCGTATATGTTTGAAATATTTGATTGTTCTGTTATAAAAATGAAAAGTTTTTCAGAGAAGAAAAAGAAAGCCCCAAAAGCAGTTCTTAAGTTATTAAACCCTTTTTTCTTTTAATTATAGGTAGGGTTCACAAACAACATATATATATTGGTCATGGGTCTTGAACTCTGGGCTGGGTGCTATCCCTGAGCTCCTCAGCTCAAGCTACTGCCCTATCCTTGAGCCATAGCCCTACTTCCCTTTTTCTAGTGATTAATTAGACATAAGAGTCTCACTGCCTTGTATTGCCATTAATTGGAGATAAGAGTCTCAAAGCTTGCCCAGGCTGGCTTTGAATCATGATCCTCAGATCTCAGCCTCCTGGGTAGCTAGGATTACAGGCATGAGCCACTGTGCCCTGTACAAATCTTATATATTTGTTCTTGTATCTGAAATGTTGATATTTATAACAGTTCAAGGAAAAAATTCACAAATGATACTAGCTTTTCTCTCTACTCCCTTCTCCCCTTTCTACCCCTCCCTCATTCTCCCCTATTGCTCCCGTCATCTTTTTCTTCTTCTTCTTCTTCTTCTTCTTTTTTTTTTTTTTTGCCAGTCCTTGGGCTTGAACTCAGGGCCTGAACACTGTCCTTGGGCTTTCTTCAAGGACAGTACTCTACCACTTGAACCACAGCACCACTTCCAGCTTTTTCTGTGTATGTGGTATGGAGGAATCAAACCCTGGTCTTCATGCATGCTAGGCAAGCACTCTACCACTAGGCCAAACTCCTGGCCCCCCTTTTTCTTATTATTTTTGGTGATGATTATACTGGGGTCAAACCTGGGCCTCAAATATAGGCGTGTGTGTGTGTGTGTGTGTGTGTGTGTGTGTGTGTGTGTGTGTGTGTTCGTTCACGTGTGTACACATGTGCACGACACGTGTATGTGTACACGTACATGTATTTGTATGTTTAATATAAGCCCAATAACTATCTTTTTCTGTTTTTAACAAGTTGAAAACCAAGTGTATTCTGAAGACAAAATCCTTATAGTAACTGTGGATAGCAATTTTCCTTTTCGTGAAAAGTTTATCCTCTTAGAATTAGATGATGACTCAGTATCCACAGCAAAATGTGTTTTCTAGGAATACTCTGTGTATCCTTAGATAGATAGACTTTCCTTTCTTCATGAAATATAAGATTCTTTGATTATATGATTAGTGGGCATAAAACAGGAACATTTTCTTCCAAACCTCTGCTTAGAATATTTCTGTGGCCTTTGCCCAGAGTGTTGTGACTTGGCTTTTCCCCAAGGACTTTCCTTTACTTGTAGAAAGTCTGGTCTGTTTTAACACAGGCTTTGCATTTGTCTGTGATGAGGTAAGTGATCCCCTTCAAACTTGAAAACAAGGAAGTAGTAGAGGAAAGGTAGGCACAATTCAAGTCTCTGGTTTGATTTTCTCATTTTGCTTGAATATTTTCATCATAATTACTATATTTAGACTTCCAAAATATTCATCTTAATACTTTCTCACTTAAGTATTCCTTGTTTAGGTAAGCTATTTAATTTCTAAGTCTGTACCAATGTTATTTGGACCAGCCAAGAATTTGTTTTCTATCTAGAAAAAAATATAATCCATTTTCATCTATTCCTTTATATATATATATATATATTTTAAAAAATCTTAATGTGCCAGGCACAGTGACTCATACCTGTAACCCTAGCTACTCAGGAGACTGAGATCTGAGGTTCATGGTTCAAAGCCAGCCCAGGCACTAAAGTTTGTGAGACTCCTACCTCAAAGTAACCACTAAAAAACCAGAAGTGGCGCTGTGGCTCAGGGATAGGGGAGTAGCCTTGAGCAGAAGAGCTCAGGGACAGCGCCCAGGCCTAGTGATCAAGCCCCACGACTGACAAAAGAAAAATATCTTAATGCCTCCATACTGCCAAACAATTAGAAAATGTGGGGTGTTTTTTAACAAACAAAACTAAAAATTGTTAGGAATATTTTGCTTCCTGTTTATCTTTGTATAACATTAGCAAAATTATTGACAAAGGTGCAACCAACTGTGAAAAGTAGCCAGCCAGACCAGTGGAGACTACAAGACAAGTGGAGAAATTGTTCAGTTGTTTCATTCTAGTCTGGAACATTTATTTGTGTTGCTTAAAATCACTGATCCTCAAAGAAAATTTAGGTCTTTACTGCTTTTATGAGAGTAAGCCAATATTGAATTAGGCTAATGATTATTTGTTCAGTGTATTGCCTGATACTATAATTACAATGCACAGAAACAGCCTACATTTTTATGTAAACCAGTTTAGCTTTATCCTTTGCCCACATATTTCCTTCCTTAACCAAAATAGTTTATTGTTAGAACAAAATAATTTGTTACTTTTATCCTTCCGCCTTTCATGTCAACTAGTCTTATGTGAAACATTAAATTCACAAATTAGGGCCTAATTGAGAACCCATGTGTACAGTAAGCCCTATAGGAGTAAATAATATGTATATAGTCCCAGCCTTAGTACAAATGTTAGGTTAAAGTAGGACAAGATCATGAGGTCTTTCCTGTTTCAACTTCTCGTTCTTCCAGGATGTGCTTTGGCCTCTTTTTGGCCAGTAGTAGATAACTAAAAAACCTCAGTGTAAGAAACAGCAAGCCACACACCAGGCAGTACTGTTGTGACTGAGCTGAGCACTAGTGCTTTCACTGGCTTTTCTCTGTCTACCTAGGAAACTTCTATGGAACTCCCAAGCCTCCAGCAGAACCCAGCCCTTTCCAGCCAGACCCTGTTGATCAGGTTCTCTTCGATAATGACTTTGACACTGAATCCCAAAGGAAACGAACTACATCTGTCAGCAAGATGGAAAGAATGGACAGCTCTCTTCCTGAAGAGGAAGAAGATGAAGACAAGGAAGCTGTTAATGGCAGTGGAACCACAGGTTTGTAAATAGAAGGACAACTTTTGGTTTGTGTGATGACTCTACTATGACATTGAGTTGGATGTGGTGAAACATGTCAAGAAGTATGTGGAAGGGGGTGGGGAGAGGGAAATTGGGACAAAAACATGAGAAGAGGTATCAATGTGTAAGAAGTAATGAACCTGTACTACCTGGCGAATGTAACTGTAACTCCTCTATATATTACCCCAAAGATAAAAAATAAATTAAAAAAAAAATAAAAAAAGTATATAGAGAACAAGTGATGGGATTCAAAGTATTGTTTGTTGGTCCTGGGGCTTGAACTGATCAGGGCTTGGGTGCTGTCTCTGAGCTTCTTTTGCCCATAGCTGGTACTCTACCACTTGAGACACAAATGCCAGTTCTGGCTTTTCTGAGTAATTATAATTGGAGATAAGAGTCTCAGGGACACTTGTTGGGTGGGTTGGCTTCAAACTGTGATGTTCAGATCTCAGCCTCCTGAGTAACCAAAATGACAAGCATGAATCACATTGCCGGCAAATCTGAATTTTTTTTTTGGTCTTTTGCCAGTACTGGGCTTGAATTCAGAGCTTGAGCACTGTCCTTGGACTTTCTCAAAGGCTATTGCTCCACCACTTGAGCCACAGCACCATTTCTGGCTTTTTCTATATATGTGGTATTGAGGAATCCAACCTGGGGTCTTTGTACATGCTAGGCAAACACTCTACCACTAGGCCACACTCCTGGCCGTTAATAAAAAAATAATTTTGTTACTAGTATTAAAAAAACAAAAGAAAAAAACCTAGAGAGGTACCATCTCAGTTAACAAGCTGGAAATGGGAAGTATACACCTGTCATTCTAGCCATGAGGAGAAATGGGTAAAAGGACCCTGTGTAAAAAATAACTTGAAGAGGGGCCAGAAGTTTGTCCTAGTGGTAGAGTGCTTGCCTAGCATGCACAAAGACCTGGGTTCGATTCCTCAGTACCACATACATAGAAAAAGCTGGAAGTGGTGCTGAGGCTCAAGTGGTAGAGCTCTAGCCTTGAGAAAGTCCAAGGACAGTGGTCAGGCCCTGAGCTCAAGCCCAGGACTGGCTAAATAAATAAAAAAATAAATAAAATAGCTTGAAGGAAAAAGAACTGGGGAGTTATGGATTTACTGAAGTACCTCCTTAACAAGTATAAGATCCTGAATTCAAACCCTAGTCCAACAAAAGAAAAGAGAATATATATATGTATGTATGTATATGTATATATGCAGATAGATAAATATATCATGGTCTTCCATATTATTTTCCCAAAACACAGTCATCTTTTTCTTCAGCAGTTGTTAAAATGGTAGCTACTGGTACTGGTAGCTCAAACTTTTGATCTTAGGGGCTCAGGAGGCTGAGATCTGAGGATTATGGTTCAAAACCAGCTCAGGGGCCGGGAGTTTGGCCTAGTGGTAGAGTGCTTGCCTTGCAAGCACAGAGACCCAGGTTCGATTCCTCGGTACCACATACATAGAAAAAAAGCTGGAAATGGTGCTGAGGCTCAAGTGGAAGAGCTCTAGCCTTGAGAAAGTCCAAGGACAGTGCGCAGGCCCTGAGCTCAAAGCCAGGACTGGCAAAAACAAAAACAAAAACCCAGCTCAGGCAAGAAAGTCCATGAGACTCTTTATCTCTAGTTAACCGCCACAAAAATCAAGTGGTAGAGTGCTAGCCTTGAGCAAAAGAAGCTCAGAGGCAGTACTCATGTCCTGGGTCTAAGGGCTTATACTAGTCCTCCCTTTCCCCTTCCCTCCCCTTCTCTCCCCTCTCTCTGCCTCCTTTGCCTGAGTTAACCTCTTACTTTGCTCAGTCTGTAAAACAAGGGTGGTAATAATAAGGTTGCTGTGGGCATTTCTATTGTTAGAGGTGCTATGCTACATAGGACAGGGTTCATAATTACAGAAAATGACAAGCATTGAATATTTCTCACTTCAAAACGTATAGAAGAATGTGGACATGTAGAATAGAGAAGTACAATTTCAGCATATACTTGCGGATATTATGTACATATGTAAGCCTGGCATGTTGTTAGAAATGAAGAAGGTTGTTTGACTAAGTATAACTTAGTGTTCCTGCTGTTCTGTTTTATCCAATGGCAGAAAACAGAGAGAGGCATTCCGAGTCATCAGACTGGATGAAGACTGTTCCAAGTTATAACCAAACAAACAGCTCCATGGACTTCAGAAATTACATGGTTAGAGATGAAAATCTGGAACCACTGCCCCAAAACTGGGAAATGGCCTACACAGACACAGGAATGATCTACTTCATTGAGTAAGCCAACACCTGCCTCTCTTCTGATGTGCCCTGCCACTATGGGCATTGTAAATGTGTGCCTATTTGACAAAGCACTTATTTCTTTTCCTTTCTTTAAAATGATTTTTCATACATATAGTAGTTGATCCTTAATCTGATTAGCACCCTAGATAGCATTTTATTATTGTTAGACTTAGATGAACAGTACAGTGTATTTTGCCTCTGGTTTTGCAAAAGAAGGAAGATTGACAGCAGATTTATAACTAAAGTTGAAAGATAAAAGTAAACAGGATTTCTTCCCCCAGCTTTCAGATAGAGCATTCAGGAGCATTTCAGGAATTACCATCCAGGAAATGGGGCATATTATTATCCCAGTTAAGTGTTTTTGTTTGTTTGTTTCTGTCCTGGGGCTTGAACTCTGGGCCTGGGGCGCTGTCCCTGCACTCCTCAGCTCAAGGATGGCACTCTACTACATTAAGCCATTGGTGGTTAATTGGAGATAAGAGTCTCATGGACTTTTGTTCCCAGGCTGGTTTTGATCTTCAGATCTCAGCCTCCTGATTTGGTAGGCTTGTGGGCATGAGCCACTGGCACCTGGCTTGAACTAAGTATTTAATTCCTAGAATTTAGATTTGATGTATTCAGACAATACGGTTAACTAACACAGGAAGAAATACCATTGACCCTCAGAATAATTGGCATAATATAAATGCACAGAAAATGCTATTTTTACTGAAGAGCACTAACAACGTAATATTCATAAATATACTGCATACAACATAATTATATCAGCCTAAAATTGAATGCCGTTGTATCAGAGAATAATAATATACAAATCGTTATTTCCTTTTCTTTTTTCTGTCAGTTGTAGGGCTTGAGTTCAAAACCTAGGCACTGTTCCTGGGCCTACTTGTGCTCAGGGCTTGTACTGTACTACTTGAGTCACAGCACCATTTCCAGTTTTGAGTGGTTAATTGGAGATAAGAGTCTCCCTGGAACTTCTCTGTCCCAGCCAGCTTCAAACTGCGATCCTCAGATCTCAGCCTCCTATAAGCTAGGCTTACAGTCATGAGCACTGGTGCCTGGCAAATTTCATGCAGCTGTAATGCTCATCTTTAAAGTAATTTGATCCCAAGTAGATATTAATTTGGTGAACTTACAGAATATAACAAATAATAGTGAAAAATGTGGAGGGTTGGGAAGGACATTCAAAGAACATCTATCTGCTTAGAAGTTAATTTAGCCAAGCACCAGTGGCTCACACCTGTAACCTTAGCTACTAAGGAGGCCGAGATCTGATGATTGCGGATCAAATCCAGCCCAGGCATGAAAGCCCAAAAGACTCTTACCACCAGATAACCACCAGAAAACCATAAATGGCACTGTGGCTCAAGTGGTAGAGCGCTAGCATTGAGCTAAAGAGCTCAGGGACAACACCCAGGTCCCAGAGTTCAAACCCCACGACTAACCAAAAAAAAAAAGTTAATTTAAGAGAGAAGTCTGAATCTGTTCCTCCAGTAGTCATCAGCCCTTATCTTTCTTACAGGATATCTTCCTTTGTCTAGTAGATTCTAGTGTTCAGAAATGGCAGTTTTGAGTGCATGGTATTCTTTTTTACCATATGAAGTAGTACATTCTCATGTCTGTGTATATCTACATAAATATTAATGATCTGGATCACATAGGCACAACTGGATGTGCTTTTCTGTGCTTAAGGGTTTTCAAGGACAATTCATAAGTAAATTTGAAATAAGATCTGAAAATAGGTGTGGAATCACTAGATGTGGTTAACGTATCTATAGAAAGACTATGAAACATTAAATCTGATATTCTACCTTGCAAACAAAGGTAACAAATTATTGAGATTTGTTTTTAAGAAGTCTTATTTTTTAGTGCACCAAAGACCTGAGACTAACAAAATCCTAGAAGAAAATAGAGAAAGCTTTGTGACATTGATATGGCAAGGACATCTGGATATGACACTAAAAAGTACAGGCAACTAAAGCAAAAGCAGACAAATGGAACTACAGAAACTTCAAAACTTTCTGCATGGAAAAGGAAGCAACCAGCAGAGTAAACAGGCAATCTACAGATAGGAGAAAATATTTGTAAACTATGTACTTCATGAAGGGTTAACATTGAATATTTATCACTAGATAAAGTTGTTGTGTGGGGCTAGGAGCATGCCCTAGTGGTAGAGTGCTTGCCTTGATTCCTCAGTTTGACATACCCAGAAAAAGCCAGAAGAGGTGCTATAGCTCAAGTGGTAGCCTTGAGGAAAGCCCAGGGACAGTGCTCAAGCCGAGTCCAAGCCCCACGACTGGCCAAAAAAAAAAAAAAAAGTTGTTTTGTTTGCTATAGGTCATGTGATTGGTCTGTGTTACACTAACATGGTAGATCTGGGTTGACTGTTGCAGTTGAAACATGCAGCTGCAACAAAAGGTATATTGGTGCCTGTAAGAACAGGCACTCCTTTTCCTTGGGGAATACTGGGTAAAATTCTAGTGCATTCCTACATCTGCTCTTTTGGAAATAAAAATTTTGAGTTTGGTATAGCAAGATAATACATGGGGTTGTTTATTTTAGTTCTGATTTCTTTTCCTCCTTTTTTTTGGCCAGTCCTGGGCTTGAGCTCAGGGCCTGAGCACTGTCCTTGGGCTTTCTCATGGCTAGAGCCCTACCACTTGAGCTGCAGTACCATTTCCAGTTTTTTTCTATGTATATGATACAAACCTAGGTCTTCGTGCATGCTAGACAAGCATTGTACCACTAGGCCAAACTCCCAGCCCAGTTCTGATTTCTTAAGACGGAATGAACTGGTGTATGTGTTAGGGAGATTTCCCATCTGACAGAGGAAATTGCACAGATTTTCTAAAAACAGTCTTAGTTTTTCATATGGAGATTGACCATTATTGAGCATGCAATAAAATGTGCCTCTTCTATGGTCTACCACCTAGTGTCATTCCTAGCAGTGGCTCTGTAAGTATTTATCTCATGGCTTGGAGAAGGTATAATGGATGACTTGTTCCTTAAACCATTGGCTCCATTTTCTAAGTGGACAAGGTAGAGACTAGCAAGTTAGGACATATTAAAGATGTAAATGGTAACTTAAATTGTTTTTCTCTTAGTATTTAAAAAATAAACATACAGTTTCTGCTTCCCTGTATATTTTCTTTCATAACCTTTTCTTTTCTAATAAAGCCCATATTTCAAAGACTTTTCTGTATGTCTACTCACGCACAGTGTAATAGACTTGTTCTACATCTATTGTGTGGTGACCTGTGTGGACACTGACTTACTCTCACCATGAGACAGGACACATACTGCTATCTAAAAGTGTTTGGGTGATGGTGGGATCTTTCTGTTCCACCATTTTCTATGTGGCTGTACGGATGATAATGTAGAATGGAATTGAACCATGTCTGTGGTTTTTACTTGCATGCTACAGAACATCCACGTTACAAGTCTTATTTAACTTTTAATCTGTTTTATCTTAAATAGTCTCAGAAGGCAGTTTTGTTTTTGTGGAGGTTTTTGCCGGTCATGGGCCTTGAACTCTTGGCCTGGACTCTGTCTCTAAGGTCCTTTTGCTCAAGTTTAGTACTCTATCACTTGAGCTATAGGAACATGTCTGGATTTCCCTGTGATTAATTGGACGAGTTTCATAGACTTCTCTGCCCAGGCTGGCAACAAACCATGATCCTCAGATACCACCCTCCTGAGTAACTAGGATTACAGGCATGAGCCACCACTGCCAGGCATAAGGCAGAAGTTTTGTCTGGCAATTTGTGTCTATAGTCCCAGCCTTCAACGTAATAACTACATATCATAGATTTTCAAGACATAATGGAGCTTTTTTGAAGGGCAGGTAGAAAAAAGTCAGCCAGTGTGCAAGTAAGATTTCCAATGCAACTTTGCCACTTAGTAATGTACAGTGTGAGGCTGTGTATGCTCTGCAAAATCTTTGACCACTTAAATTATTCCTTTGCATGTCTTCATTTTTAACATCTTCATTTCCAAATCTATGCCTTTAACATCAACTTTCCTCTTTGGAACTTTTGAGAACAGAGGGTTATTGAATTTGGGGCCTATGAAAATAAACATTTTGACATCAATTTTAATCTGCTTTTGAGAAACTTTTCTTCCTCTTTATTCTCCAATTTTGACTGATATCTTTATTCTACAGCCACAACACCAAAACAACCACCTGGTTGGATCCTCGTCTCTGTAAGAAAGCCAAAGCTCCTGAAGACTGTGAAGATGGAGGTAGAGATTCAGAATCTTTTATACCATTCTTATCCTCTTTATTCTTTCTTGCTCTGCATACTTGGATAATACATTTCCCCAAACCATAAGCAAATTGTAATGTGCTGAAGCATGAGTTGTGGGTGGACATCTTGACCAACTGACTGTGAGAATTATGTCAGTGAGTATTACTTTGTGAGAATCTTTATCTCCTGAGAGAATTATAGTTCTTTTTCTTTAAGAAATTTAACAGGCCAGAAGTGTAGTCTAGTGGTAGAGTGCTTGCCTAGCATGCACGAAGCCCTAGATTTGATTCTTCGGTACCACATACTCAGAAAAGGCCAGAAGAGGTGCTGTGGCTCAAGTGGTAGAGTGCTAACCTTGAGAAAGTCCAAGGATAGAGCTCAGACACTGAGTTCAAGCCCCAGGACTGGTGAAGAAGAGGAGGAGGAGGAGGAGGAGGAGGAGGAGGAGGAGGAGGAGGAGGAGGAGGAGGAGGAGGAGGAAGAAATTTAGAAGAAATTTAACAAAGATATATTTTCCCCTTTAAACATACAAATTTAAAATTCTTAAAATCCAATAAAGTTAGGAACATTCTCAACTACAAGGTAGCATATTTGTTGAGTCTTCAAAATTGATTAAATTTAATATATAATAGATATGCTAGAATGTATTTCTTAGCTAAACCAATAGAAACTCAATGAAAGTCTATACTATACTACACACATGCAATTTTACTCTAAGAATCATCATATAACAAGTTCATCTGTGTTATGTTATAGGTTTATATGGTAGCATATAGTATTGTAAATAAGCATAGAATTTTTCCCATCCAAAATGGTTTGATACCTCTTTATCTTCATACCCTAATTATAGGGTATAATTAAATAAAATTTCCAAGTATTTGTTTAAGATGGTTATATTCTTAAGAGTTCTTCTAGGAACAACAATTGAAAAAAAGGAATAATTAAAGCAAGACACCAGTGGCTCATGCCTGTAATCCTAGCTACTTTGGAGGCTGAGATCTGAAGATTGTGGGTCAGGTCAGCCTGGGCAAGAAAGTCTTTGAGATTTTTTCTTTGCCAACCTGGGGCTTGAACTCAGGGCCTGGCACTGTCCCTGTGCTTCTTTTGCTCAAGGTTAGCACTCTACCACTTGAGCCACAGCACCACTTACAGCTTTTTCTGTATATGTGGTACTGAGGAATCAAACCCAAGGCTTCATGCATGCTAGTTAAGCACTCTACCATAGGCCATGCTTCCAGCCCCTGAGATACTGTCTTAAGAGAAATGAAAAGATGGTATCTCCCAAGAGACTTCACAAGCAAAGAATGACAATGGCAACCTTAACTATAATAGCACAAGCCTTACCCACATCCAAATATCCATGAACAGAATGGATAAGCAATTTGTGCAATGAAATACTGATCAATGAAAAAGGGGAAAAACATGTTTAGAATATTGAGGAATCTAAGAAACATTGAATGCAAAAAGCCAAATATAAAAGCATAAGAAGAGCCAGGTGCTGATGGCTCGCACCTGTAATCCTTGCTACTCAGGAGACTGAGGTCTGAGGATTGTGATTCAGTCTCCAGTTAGCCACCAGAAAACTGGAAGTGGTGCTGTGGCTCAAGTGGGCGAGTAGTAGCTTGAGCTGAAATGCCCAGGGACTGTTCCCAGGCCCAAGTTCAAGTCCCACGATTGACCAAAAAATATATATATATGAAGTTGGTGATGCATTTTGCAAAGTCTGATCTCATCTGTAGTGATAGAAATTAGAAAATGAAGGGAAAATTAAAGTGATTCTCTGCATGATGGATTTTTCTTCCTCTTCTTTGTGGTGGTAGTTACACAGGCATATATAATTGCCCAGACCCATTTTATGTAACTGAATGAGCAGTTAAATTGATTTTTTTCCTTCCTTGAAAGAGCACTTACAAGCATTTTATTGTACATAAACAATGCCTTAAGAAATCATTTTTTAAATTATTTTTATACTATATCTCCTTTGTAAGACTCAAAAGGCAAGTTCTTTGTAATCTTGACGAGGATATACAAATGCTTAGAGTTTGGCTTTCTAAGTTGTACATAGTCTTGAAGAATACATATATTTTGCTGTTCTCTGTTTCTTTTCTTACTTACCATTTGTTCAATTTTCTGCCTTTTTCTGTTTTATGGAAGATGATTTTATAATTTTTTTTGCCAGTCCTGGGGCTTGAACTCAGGCCTGAGCACTGTCCTTGGGCTTTCTCAAGGCTAGAACTCTACCACTTGAGCCACAGCAGCACCACTTCCAGCTGCTTGCTTGCTTGCTTTTCTTTCTTCCTTTCTTTCTTTCTCTTTCTTTCTTTCTTTCTTTCTTGCTTGCTTGCTTGCTTGCTTGCTTGCTTTTCTCTATGTATGTTGTACTGAGGAATCCAACCCATGTCTTCATGCATGCTAGGCAAGCACTCTACCACCAGGCCAAACTCCCAGCCTATTCTCATAATTTTTTTGTTTTTGTTTTTTGCCAGTCCTGGGCTTGGGCTCAAGGTCTGACCACTGTCCTTGAACTTTCTCAAGGCTAGAGCTCTACCCCTTGAGCCACAGCATCACTTCTGGCTTTTTTTCTATGTATGTGGTGCTGAGGAATCGAACCCGGGTCTTCATGCATGCTAGGCAAGCACTCTACCTCTAGGTCAGACTCCCGGCCCCTGTTCTCATAGTTTTAACCACCACTTTGCTATAGCTATCTTATCAAATATCTCTAGTATTTCCCTCTGTTCTGAGCTATATTTATGCATTTTCTCTCACTTTTGAAGCTATTTTAATGCTCTTACTAATGATTTAAATAAATTCAAACTAACTATAACATCTTTCTCCTGGTAGTAACTCTGTCCCTTTCTGTTACATATAACCATTCTCATAATCTATGGGACAGAATCCTGTGACCATGTTTGTTTTTTCTTCTCTTCTTCCTCCATCCTCTATAGAATTTTCAACAAAAAAAATGCTCATTTCATTATACATAGATGTAGATGTTGATATAGATATATGCCCATTGCTGAGTTAATACTGTTAACATTTTGCCACATTCCCTTTTTGTTTTGTAGTGCTGGGAATCAAACCTAGGACCTCACACATGCTAAGAAAGTATTCTACTGTTGAGCTGTGTCCTTTTCACCTAGTATCTATCCATCTATCCTCTCTGTAGTCATGTTTTTTCTTTCATATTCTGTCTTCTCTGTTCTCCTAATCACTACACCCTTTGATGTTCTTGGTTTTGGTCCTCCAGTTGCTTCTGTCCTCTAATACACCCCTCCTGCCAACATTGTCCAAAATAATGATACTCAAATGTATCTATTGTTACACCAGAAGAAAATGTTAGAACTTATTTTTCATGATTGAAAAAAAGGATACAAACTAATCACTACACCCTTTGATGTTCTTGGTTTTGGTCCTCCAGTTGCTTCTGTCCTCTAATACACCCCTCCTGCCAACATTGTCCAAAATAATGATACTCAAATGTATCTATTGTTACACCAGAAGAAAATGTTAGAACTTATTTTTCATGATTGAAAAAAAGGATACAAACTAAACCTGTTTTCAGGTTGGTATTAGCATTCTTACTCATACTGCCTGTCAAGTATCACCTGCACTGTTCAGTGTGTCCTGAGGAGAAATTAGTCTAACACCCTTACTTTTCATCCAGGGTATTAGGAAATTTTTCAGTGTACTTGTGCCAGTTGTCAGATGATGATACATAGTCTTCAAAACAGCCAGCACAAGGTAGAAATGTTACTTTAAAAGATTTCTACCAACACACTACAAAGAAAGGTAACAAAGTAGAAAAACAAGTAGAAAGTAGAAAACAAGTAGAAAAACTGAAACTAGTAGTGAAAACCAAGTGAGCTGACAATCTTCAGATACCGCATATAAAGGACTTGTAATGACACTGAATGCATGAGAATGATTCAATCATCTTTTCAGATATATGGTTTTGCACATGATGTATTCTGTACATATTAGTAGGGTAGCTTGTATATTTGTACATCTTTGTAGCTACATGATCTCATTTTTTACTGAGAAAGCTATATAAGAAAAACACTATGGAGAAATTACCCTAAACCACTAAATTACGTTTTCTAAAGTATAACTGCCTCTTCTTTGTTCCCTATTGCTTGAAGAATAACACCCAGATTCCTTGGTACATTATTAAAGGTTTTTGTTTCTGCTTTTGTTTTAGAATTGAACCATGTTTTGTATTTATTTTCAAAGTATTTCATATCATTAATATGGCATATTTTTGTCTTTGCATTCATTCTGTGCCCATTTTTCTGACAGAAATCAAGCTTGTTTCCCATGCCCACTTGGTCCATGCCTGTTCATTTTTAAAGCGCTTCTCTGAACTGTAATTCCAGTGTGGCCTCCCCTGACATGCTTTTTGAGGTCCAGATTCTGTGCTCATTACAACCTGACTTCTCCATAGTATGTTACAACTAGATACCATACTTTATAAGAACAGGACTTGGGCTGTTCATTTGGGTGCCCATCAGCAGAGACAGAAGGGACAGAAGGAGAGAAAAGATTAAAGGACTGAAGTAGGAAGGGAAACTGGGGAGGAGAGGGAAGGTGGGAAAAAGTGGTCTTCCAGGGATGATGACTTTCTCAGGACTAGATTTTAATTCTGTAAGGCTTGGGGCAATTACTTTCACTTACTAGTTTGAAGTTGAGAGAGAAATAAGGCACAGGGGACTAGCAAATGAGGTCAGTGTCAGCTGGGCTTTCTTACATTGTATCCCTACAAGAAGCAATGAAGCACTGGGCCTCTATTTAACTGCCATCCTCTTGCATGAGGCATTGTGGTGGAGACCACAACGCTTCTCCACAGGCAGGCTGGCATCTGACAGTGTCCTGAGGTAGCAAGCCAAGCATGTTGAGGTCTCCAGTAAAGCTCATTAATCAGATAAAATACTGTTATTTTTCTGGAGAAAATGAGGGGCTCAGAGATGCTGAGAATGTTTTCCATTCTCCTGTATGGAATTTGAGGAATCCAAATGAGTATGTTCCTGACTGCTTTTTTTCTGTCTTTGTTGGCTTAGGCCTAACACAGCTTGTTCCTTTTGTCTCACTGCAGTTCTTTGTAGACCTTTTATCATCAAAGTGGGTGATTCATGATATGGTTCTCCTGCTTACGTCTTTAAGGAAAATACATTCACAGCTCTAGTAATATTTAAACTTCTTTTTTTAAATATTTTTTATTGTAATTAATAAAAGGGTTACATGATATTTGCCAGATAGAGGGCGCATTAATTCACATACATTGATACCCTTTCACATGTCTTGGTAATATTCAAACTTCTTTAAGGACTAGTCTCTCATCTCCAGAACTAAGTATACCTTCCAACATTACATGTTCTTTTTTTTTTTTTTTTTTGCTAGTCCTAGGCTTGAGCTCAGGGCCTGAGCACTGTCCTTGGACTTTCTCAAGGCTAGAGTTCTACCACTTGAGCCTCAGCACTACTTCTGGCTTTTTGCTATGTATGTGGTACCAAAGAATCAAACCCGGGTCTTCGTGCATGCTAGGCAAGCACTCTACCATTAGACCAAACTCCCGGCCCCGCTACATGTTTTTAATCTGGTGAAGAACTCATAATTGAAACTGAGAGCCCTTTAGCCAGCCTTTCCCACTTTCTCTGGGCACTTTGGCTCCCTCAGTAGAGATGAATAGCCCACAGTAGACTATTTCCAGAATAGACTGTCTGGCTCTAGTAATTTCTCTGTAGGGCTTTGCATAGGAGTTGATGCTGAAAAGAGTAATAGTTATAAGTTAAACATAGGATTTTATAGTTCAAGTTTATTATTCTTACACTGGACATCTAAGATCTTCAAGGAAAACCCTATGTGTTTCTAAAACTTTCCCTTTCTTTCCCTGTTGTCTGAATTTAGAGGCCAATGGTGTCTGCATGCTGTATATGATGATTTACTTGCTGTACATATTTATCTTCCATTCAAATAAAATAATTAGTGTTTGGGTTTAACTAGTTATCTTAAAAAATACAACATCAGGAATCCCATTCTACTTTCAACCCACCCCATTCTTCTAATGAAGAAAGAAAGATTACGTTTTACTGAAGGCAGCTTATAAATGTAATGAACGTTGAATTCATTTCGAGCTTAGAAAAAGATAAAAGCAAATTACCAGCTGAATAGAGCTGCACCATGAGAAAGCAACTATAATTTGTGCATTTAAATGAGAAAAACCCTATTTGGGGAAGAGAAAATAAGATGGGTAAATTCATGGGTATTAGAACCAGCCAGCTGCTTGATATGCCAAAAATTATTTTGCCTTGTAAAACAACTTTTTGGGGGCTGGGAGTTTGGCCTAGTGGTAGAGTGCTTGCCTAGCATGCACGAAGACCTGGGTTCGATTCCTCGGTACCACATGCATAGCAAAAAGCCAGAAGTGGTGCTGAGGCTCAAGTGGTAGAGTTCTAGCCTTGAGAAAGTCCAAGGACAGTGCACAGGCCCTGAGCCCAAGCCCAGGGCTGGCAATTAAAAAAAAAAAAAAAAACCCAACTTTTTGGAGAAATGCTTCAGGTTAAGAAGTCATGTCTTGGGGCCGGGAGTGTGGCCTAGTGGTAGAGTGCTTGCCTCGCATGCATGAAGCCCTGGGTTGATTCCTCGATACTGCATACACACAGAAAAAAGTCAGAAGTGGTGCTGTGGCTCAAATAGTAGAGCTCCAGCCCTGAGAAAGCCCAAGGACAGTGTCCAGGCCCTGAGTCCAAGCCCCAGGACTGTCAAAAAAAAAAAAAGTCATGTATTGTTAAAGACTTTGCCTCCTATGTTACTCTTCAGTGACTGTGATATTCTTTATTTTGCCTCTACCTTTTCAGTGAAGCTGTTTTCTTCTTTTCTCACCCTCCCCTACCCCCCCTAAGTGCTGGTACTGTAGGATTCTGTTCTTCAACTTTCTCTAATCAAAGTAAGGTAATATCATTGACTGCTAGGTATAATCACAATATCTTCCAAATTTTAGTCTTCCTGTATTTCTCTATTGCCAAAATTTGTTAGATACCTCTACCCCAATCAAGTGTTCTAAGAATGTTCAAATGAAACATATTCTTCTCCTGTCTTCAACAAAGGACATCTTCCCAATTGCTTGAGTCAAAACTGGTTGTCACTGGGGGCAAGGTGGCTCACATCTGTAATCCTAGCTACTCCTGAGGATGAGATCTGAGGATCAAGGTTCAAAACCAGCCTGAGCACACAAGGACCTGAAACTCCTATCTCCAGTTAACCTCTAGAGAAGGAAAATGGGGCTTGGCTCAAGGATAGGGCAGTAGCCTTGAGCTGAAGAGCTCAAGGACAGTGCTCAGACCTAGTTCAAGCCCCATAACCCACCCCCCAAAAAAAAGGTTGTACAGGAGCCGGGAATTTGGCCTAGTGGTAGAGTGCTTACCTAGCAAGCATGAAGCCCTGGGTTCAATTCCTCAGTACCACATACTTAGGAAAAGCTGGAAGAGGTAGTGGCTCAAGTGGCAGAGCTCTAGCCTTGAGCAAAAAGTGTTCAAGGATGCTGGGAGTAATGGCTCATGCTCACCTACTCAGAAGGTTGAGATCTGAGGATCGAGGTTCAAAGCCAGCCTGGGCACTACAAAGCCCTAAGACTTATCTGTAACTAATCACTAGAAAATGGGAAGTGAGGCTGTGGCTCGAGGGTAGGGCCGGAGCCTTGAACTAAAGAGCTCAGGGAACAATGCCCAGGCCCAAATTTCAAGTCCCATGACCTCCCCTCCCCCAAAAAAGAAAGTGTCCAAGGACAGCGCCTAGCCCCTGAGTTCAAGTCCCAGGACTGGCAAAAAAAAAAAGGCTGTGCAGAAGCAGTAACTAAGGATGCAAAGTGGAAGGAAGTGGGTTGTGCTGTTCATGTTCAGTCAGTTTTTGTGGAGAAATCCGCACATTTTTCTGATGTTGAGAAATTCAGCTTCCTTTTGTCCTTTATATTATGTGTTATTGGTTAGTTGCTTAGATTAAATAATATATAGTCCTGCTATGTAAGACATAACCTTTGACTGAGTGCTGGTGGTTTATACCTGTAATCCTAGCTACTTGGGAGGTGGAGATCTGAGGATCACCGTTGAAAACCGGCCCAGACAGAAAGTCAAAATTTCAGAAGGACATATGTGTGTGTATTTGTGTGTATACATATGTGTGCATATATACACATATAATCTTTTCTTGCAGATTACATAGGCAATGTGTAATTAAATAAATCAGTGTTCTTTCAGGTACTTGGCTCCAGTTATTGAAAAGGGAAAACAGGTACTTTTATAGGTTTTAAACAGACCCAGGTTACATACTTGGAATGGCAAATATCGAGGCTGGACTTTCCTTTGAGAAAAGGGTTGTACTGCAATGGCAGAAGTAACTGAACATTCTAACATGCAGTTACTTCTTGTATTAGGTGTCAGGATGTGTCTCATGTCATACCGATCAAGCTACTTTAACAAAATGTATATAGTGATTTTTAACAGCAAACAGCATTTTTGTCTTGTGATTCAGATGAATACTGTCATTTAAGCTATTTATCCTAAGCTTTCTATTTATCTACTGAGGTACACATTCAGATTTAAACTAGATTTGTTTTTGGAAGCCAGCCCTCTCTGGTTCCAAAGTATTAGGATACAAAGGAGACAGATTTACTTACTGACGGATTAATTTTTGTCTTTTTAAAATCTGACACTTCATCAGTGTTCTTTATTTCCAGAGCTTCCTTACGGTTGGGAGAAAATAGAAGACCCTCAATATGGGACCTACTACGTTGAGTAAGTTTGCTACCTCAATCAAAATTCCTCTAAACGTTTTGCTTTCATTTGGATATGGCCTGTGACCCCTCATTTTCCAACTAGGGGGACATGGCAAGAGCAGGGAGCACTTGTTGTCCTGACCTGGAGCTTTCCAGACAGTTGACTTTCAATTTCTAAATATAGAAGCTAAGAAGGTTAAGTGCAGTATGGTTGTGCAAGCCTGTAGTCCAGGTACTTATGAGTTTAAGGCAGGAGGATTACTTGACTAAAAGTATTTCATTGCAATGTCCTTTTCCTCTCCTATCCTCAGAAGGAGGAGAGAAAGGGAGAAGAGAAAAAAACCACCCGTTTTCGGGTGGTTAATTGGAGATAAGAGTCTCATGGACTTTCATGCCTAGGCTAATCTAGATATCAAACACAAAATAGATATTTAATTATGCGTATCTTCTTCCTTTGTTTAATTTTTTAAATAATATGCTTTCTTTTCTTGCTATAAAAATACTCCATAAGGAGGTACAGGAAAATATGTCTGTTACATTTTTATAAGCAATTAAATGAAAAGGAGAGTATTTTCACTTTTTTATTTTGTTTTATTTTGGAGAATAACATTTTATTTTATTGTACTTTGGGGATTTTTTTTTTTTTGCCAGTCCTGGGCTTGAGCTCAGGGCCTGAGCACTGTCCTTGGACTTTCTCAAGGCTAGAGCTCTACCACTTGAGCCTCAGCACCACTTCTGGCTTTTTTCTATGTATGTGGTACCGAGGAATCGAACCCGGGTCTTCGTGCATGCTAGGCAAGCACTCAACCACTAGGCCAAACTCCCTGCCCCTCTTTGGGGATTTTTTTTGTATACCCATACTGGGGCTTGAATTTGGGACCTTGCATTCTTTCTAAGCTTTTTTTTTAATTTTTAATTTTTTTTTCCAGTCTGGGGCTTGAACTTAGGGCCTGAACACTGTCCTTGGACTTTCTCAAAGCTAGAGCTCTACCACTTGAGCCATAGCACCACTTCCCGCTTTTTTTTCTATGTATGTGGTACCAAGGAATCTAACCTGAGTCTTTGTGCATGCTAGGCAAACACTCTACCATGAGGCCAAACTCCCATCCCCTCTCTAGTCTTTTTTGTTCATGGCTGACACTCTATTACCAGTTGAGCCAATGTTCTACCTCTGGGTTTTTGGTGGTTAGTTGCAGATAAAAGTCCCGTGAACTTTCTTGCTTGGACAGGCTTCGAACTATAGTCCTTGGATCTCAGCCTCCTGAATAGCTAGGAGTATAAGTATGAGTCACTAGCACCTAGCTGAAAGTAAGATTTTTTTTTTCATCTACACAGTCTAAGGTAGTGGATATAGTTACTCCCTTTGTTCCATTTTGTTGTTTTGTAGGGAAAAGTTTCAGCAAGGGGATTATTTATTTGTACGCTTGTTGTCTGCTTTGGGCACCCAGTGTGTCATTCTTGCTAGTGATAGTGAAGGGGTCAGGCTTCTTTCTAAAGGGCTTGAGTCCTTATTTTTGTGTGCCTTGTTAGTCTATTTTCTTAAGAGTATGTAAAGTGTGAATAGCTAAGAAAAAATTTTGAAGTAGTAGTACCTGTGGTTTTTATTGTCTCAGTGGAGAAGGCACATGTAGCAGGAGGCAGTAGCACCTTGAGTGTTAGTGAAGTGAGCAGCTACACTGTGTCGAGTGGGACTTGCCAGAATTCTAAGACTTGCACATTTGTGATGGAGTTAGTAAGTGCCCACAGCTGAAGGACAAAGATCTAGTAGCGTGCAGCCATCCCATCGCCCACAGGAATGTTCTGTGGCTGTATGTATGTATTTGTAGTGTTCCTCCTACTTAAGGACAGTCATTGTGAATGCTGGTGGAATTCATGAATTCAGATTTAATGTTTAATTATTGATATTCATTAACGTTACTTCTAGTGACAACTGGCTTGAGGGGATTTCACTGAAAAACATTTATCATTTGGCTGAAATATCTTTTTTTTCCCACCTCAGCAATACTGGTGTTTGAACTCAAGGCCTGGTGATTGTTAAGCAGGAGCTCCACTACTTGAGCTAAAACCTCAATCTCTAATGTCTTTGTACTATGAAAGTGCTAGAATAGGGGCTGGGAGTTTGGCCTAGTGGTCAAGTGCTTGCCTAGCATGCACAAAGACCCAGGCTCAATTCCTCTGTACCACATACATAGAAAAGCCAGAATTGGTGCTGTGGTTAAAATGGTAGAGCACTAACCTTGAGAAAAGCCCAAGGACAGTGCTCAGGCCCTGAGTTCATCCCCAGGACTGGCAAAAAAAAAAAAATCATAGATAGATAGACAGACAGACAGACAGATGATTCCTATGGCTGTGTAAGAGCTCGTCATGGTTTTATTTTCTGGTGACAGTTGTGTCTTAACCAGTTTTCATCTAATGGGTTGCCAGAGTGTGAGTGCTGTGCTCTCCATGTAGAATTAGCGGTTGCAATGGAATGGTGAAGATGCAGGTAACAGCCTACCCTGGCGTCCCCTGACCTTCCAGCCTCCCTCTTGGTTCTAGGCTTGTAAGAGTCAGTTGTAAATGTTCCTGAGCATCAATGCCAGTTGAATTCTTGTAGTACTCTTTAGCTCAATTATTTTAGAATTATGAAGACATTTTAAGTATAAGAGTTTACTTTCTTAGTCATTGTTAATGTAAGCAGCTCAGTAGAAAAATAATACGTTGCAATAATAACATTCTAGAAGAGTACCATACTTCTTTAAAAAAAAAAAAATTGGTGGGCCAGAAGTTTGGCCTAGTGGTAGAGTGCTTGCCTAGCATGCACGAAGACCCGGGTTCAATTCCTCAGTACCACATACATAGCAAAAAGCCAGAAGTGTTGCTGAGGCTCAAGTGGTAGAGTGCTAGCCTTGAGAAAGTCCAAGGACAGTGCTCAAGCCCTGAGCTCAAGCCCAAGAAGTGGGTCTGGGAGTTTGGCCTAGTGGTAGAGTGCTTGCCTAGCATGCACGAAGACCAGGGTTCTATTCCTTGGTACCACATACATAGAAAAAACCAGAAGTGGCCAGGAGTTTGGCCTGGTGGTTAAAGTGCTTGCCTAGCATGCATGAAGACCTGGGTTCGATTCCTCGGTACCACATACATAGAAAAAATGCCGGAAGTGGTGCTGAGGCTCAAGTGGTAGAGCTCTAGCCTTGAGAAAGTCCAAGGACAGTGCTCAGGCCCTGAGCTCAAGCCCAGGACTGGCAAAAAAAAAGCCAGAAGTGGTGCTATGGCTTAAGTAGTAGAGCTCTAAAGCCTTGAAAAAGCCCAAGGACAGTACTCAGGCCCTGAGTTCAAGTTCCATCACTGGCAAAAAAAAAAAAAAAGAATAAGCCAGAAGTGGTGCTGTGGCTCAAGTGGTAGAGTTCTAGCCTTGAGAAAGCCCAAAGACATGGCTCAGACCCTGAGTTCATGCCCCAGAACTGGCAAAAGCAAAAGCCAAAAAAAACCAACTTATAACAGCCTTTTAAAAAAGTCTGCAGTTACCACTTTTAAAGGCATGGTTCAGATAAGAGCACTTGTGTTGCGGTTCTAAACAGGCAGTTGGTGAGTGGCTGAGCACCTTCTGTCAGCTGTTCTGTTCTCTAGCCCCTAAAAATACATACTTCTCTTTCACCTCTGGTGGTAAAAATGTATGATATCTATTTAGAAATAATGTAATATTTTCATCAAAACCTGAAGTCCACATTTCTCTACATTTTACAGTCACCTTAACCAGAAAACCCAGTTTGAAAATCCTGTGGAGGAAGCCAAAAGGAAAAAGCAGTTAGGACAGGCTGAAATTGGGTCTTCAAAAACAGGTAGAACTTTTGGTTTGCTCTTTTTTCCTAAGAACAAAATGTGAAATTTGCGTGCTTACATAATAAAAGTGAGTTTGAGTTTTTAATTGCTGGGCCTTTGAAATTCAACAGAGAATGTCTAATTTTTCCCCTGTAAAGATATGAATAATTTTAATAAAACGTTGGAACAAATCATTGTAAGAATACTGTGAGATTTTCTCATTATTTAAAAAGTATGACTTTGAAGCTTGATTTGTTCTTATGTCTAAAGCCAGGTATAATATTAAATTTCTACTTCATTATGAGCTACTCTTTAGTTAACATTGAAGTCTAATATCTCTTAACTATTCAGGATTCTTCATTAACCAACGTTAATCAGTAACAAGTTATTTGTTTATACCTGTACATGGAATAATAGATATTGGTGACAGCAGAATCACTTAGTAGAACATTTTTTTAAATGCATGAGTTTTTGAATCTAGTCTAGTCATCTGTATTTTGAAAATGCTGTCTCGGAATTATTCATCTCCCTACCTCCACCTTTTTCCCACTGTCAGTGATAACAAGAGATCTGTTAGCCAT
Source organism: Megascapheus bottae (assembly GCF_031878675.1). NCBI lineage: Eukaryota > Metazoa > Chordata > Mammalia > Rodentia > Geomyidae > Megascapheus > Megascapheus bottae. The sequence goes on from NC_143514.1 coordinate 677,050, forward strand.
ATTATAGAATCTAATAAAGTCTCCACTTTTGTTGATTAAGAAGAAAATAGTTGGGCCGGGAGTTTGGCCTAGTGGTAGAATGCTTGCCTACCATGCACCACTACCCGGGTTCACTTCCTCGATACCACATACACAGAAAAAGCCAGAAGTGGTGCTGTGGCTCAAGTAGTAGAGCTCTAGTCTTGAGAAAGCCCAAGGATAATGCTAAGGCCCTGAGTTCAAGCCCCAGGACTGGCAAAAAAAGAGGAAGAAGAAGAAGAGGAGGAGGAGGAAGAGGAAGAAAATAGTTCTATCTTGCATCTACTCTTTGTAAACAACTCCCCCCCTTAAGCTTTACATATGTATTATCAAACATTCAAAGTTTAACAAGTAGTTTTGAGCATCTCCTATTTTCCCAGTGCTTTGCTGATCACTGGTTATTCACAGTTGACTAAGATTAAGGAAGGTCTTGCCTTTGAGAATTCATAGCCTTAAAAAAAAGGGTAGGGGGAAGGTCTGAAGTGTGGCCCACTGGTAAAGTGCTCACCAGCATGCGCAAAGCCCTGGGTTCGATTCCTCAGTACAATATATACATACAAAAGCCGGAAGTGGTGTTGTGTCTCAAGCGGTCAAGCACCTGCTTTGAGAAAGCCCAAGGACATTGCTCAGGCCCTGAGTTCAAACCCCAGCACAAGCAAAAAAAAAAAAAAAAAAGTACTAGTGGGGCGCAGTGGCCCACACCTGTCATCCTAGCTACTCAGGAGGCTTAGGTCTGAGGATGATTGTTCAAAGCCAGCCTACAACACTAATGACCAAGAGATTTTGATCTCCAGTTAACCACTAGAAAGCCGGAAGTGGTGCTGTGGCTCAAGGAGTAGGGCTGTAGCCTTGAGTTGAAGACCTCAGGGATAGCACCCAGGCCCAGAGTCCAAGCCCCACCACTGACCCCCCCCCAAAAAAAGTACTGGCTACAACTTGTGATGAGTGTTCCAGTCTAAATAGTGGTCAGTTTTTGTTTTGTTTACAGTGGGTTTTTTAATTTGTTTGTTTTTGGTAGTACTAGGGTTTGAACTCAAGGCTTCATAATAGCTAGGCAGGAACTCTGCTGCTTAAGCTAGACCCTCAGCCCTTTTTGCTCTGGCTATCAATTTATTTTTGTGCTAATACTGGGCCTCACACTAAGACCCCCACACACACTCTTACTCACAGCTGTTACTATAGCACTTGAGCCACACCTCCAGTCCAGCATTTTGTTCATTAATTGGAGATAGATTTCCTGCCAGGCCTAACTGCAAATTACAGATCTCAGCCTTCTGAACTGCCAGGATTACAGGGGTGAGCCCTTGGTACTTGGCTTGCTCTGGTTATATTTTTATATAGGGTTTCACATTTTGCCCAATGGTCTTCCTATTTTCACTTCCCACTATAACTGGGATGACAAATGTATATCACCACATCCAGGTTTCTCTGTTGAGATAAGGCCTTACAGAGTGTTGTACTTAGGCTGGTCAGGAGTCAAGTCATGACAGTTTTAACCTTAGCCTCTAGCTGGTCAACCAGGTATAGGCTACCATTTCTGGACATAGGTTGAGATGGTGTCTCACAAACATTTTTTGCCTGGAGTGGCCTCCTATCTGAGCCTCCTGTGCATCCAATTTTTAATGTTATGTATAAGTAGGAATAATAATACCTTTTCTTGGGGTGGTTACAATAATGTAAATTAATATATATATATGGTGCATATGATGGTATGTGGCATATTGTGATCAATAAATTGTAGCCACCCTTTATCTAATTTACTGGAGATACATTTCAAGATACCCCTCCCCAAGCCCATAGGAAGCCTTCTATATGCTTTGTTTTTCCTGTACATACATATTGGTACAATGTGTTCACTGGACAGAAATTCTTCGTTGGCTTTTTTTCAACATATACATATGACTGTACCTGCAGCACTCCTGTGCTTTGGTGCTGTTATTGAATGAGATAGAGTTCCCTGAATATAGGCATCAGGACACCATGGAGCCCATCTGATAACCCAGACAGCAACTAAGTGAGTGGGGAGTGTATACAGCATAGACCCGCAAAGCCAAAGGGTGGTTCCCACCACCATGGAGTAGAGCCGGATGCACAGGATTTCATCACACTGCTTAGAACATTAGAAACTCAGGAATTATTTACCTGGATTTTTTCCCATTTAATAAGGTGTACTGTGGTTGAGTACAGGTAACCGAAACTACCAGAAGGGAAGCTACTAAAACAGACTTTGGATTAGGGAAAGTAGGTACAGACAAGCTTGTGATGGGAAGAATAAGTAGAAGCTTTCTCAAATGACATGCAACATCCTATAAAATGGAAGGGACTTGCTGGCTAGGAAGAAGCAGAGATAGGAAGATCTAGGTGTGGAGCTAACAGCACAAGACCCTATCTGAAATGTGATAGAACTCAAGGCCCTGGTGCTGGGAGTGTAGCCTAGTGGTAGAGTGCTTGCCTAGCATGCACAAAGCCCTGGGTTCAATTCCTCGGTGCCACATATACAGAAAAAGCTGGAAATGGTGCTGTGGCTCAAGTGGTAGAGCACCAGCCTTGAGAAAGCTCAAGGTCAGTGCCCAGGCTCTGAGTCCAAGCCCCAAAACGCGTGAAAAAAAAAAAAAAAAAAAAAAAAAAAAGGATTCAAGGCCCTGAGTTCAAAGTCTAGTACTGTCACCCCCAGTGAAGTACCAACTGCTTTATGACATTAGATTCTCTCTGAATGTTTTCCTTTATAGTTTCTTTTCCTAGAGTTATATAAACCATCTTGAAAACTGATTTTTAGGGCTGAATTCACTGTAATTACTTTTGTTCTCAAATCTATTCCTTATTTGGCCCAGATGTGGAAAAATCACATTTTACTCGAGACCCATCCCAACTGAAAGGTGTCCTAGTTCGAGCATCACTGAAAAAAAGCGCAATGGGATTTGGCTTTACCATCATTGGAGGAGACAGGCCTGATGAGTTCCTCCAGGTGAAGAATGTGCTGAAAGAAGGGCCTGCAGCTCAGGATGGGAAGATTGCACCAGGTAACTTGTCTGAGTTGCCAGGAATAGTGGTACTGTAACCACCATCATACTAAAGACAGAGAGAGGAGGGGAGAGACAGAGGAAGAGAACAAAGTACACAACAGAAGGGAGAAGTTCCTTCTCATTAGAATAAATGTAACTTGAAAATTGAACGTGTACTGGCTTGAGAGAAGACTCAAGAGCCAGCAGAGAAAGCATACAAAATGTATTAATTTTTTTTAATACTTTGTATAATCTTTAAATTATCATTTGACTATACAAAGCCAATGATTTATTATTACTTTCTTATTATACTGTGTATTTTTGGAACTATCTAACACTTATTATGGGTTTTTGTTTGTTTTTGTTTTTTGAAAAATGGTCCATTGTGATGTTTAGAGTAATGTCAAAATTCTATAGTTTTTCTCCAAGGTTGTTTCTGTACTGATCCAGAGGCTTGAACTCAAGGCCTGGGTACTTACTGTCCCTGAGTTCTTTTTTTCTCAAGACTAGTTCTCTGTCACTTGAGCCACAGCTTTACTTCTAGCTTTTTGCTATAAGTGCTTGTTTTGGAGATAAGAGTCTCTGGGCTTTACTACATGGACTGGCTTTGAACTGTCATCTTTAGATCTCAGCCTCCTGAGTAAGATTGCAGGTGTGGGCCACTGTCACCTACTGGAGTCTTTTTGTTTGTTTTTGTCTTTGTTTTGCTTGAACTAAGAGCCTGGACACTGTACCTAAGTTTCTTCTGCTCAAGGCTGGTGCTCTACCACTTGAACCACAGTGCCACTTATGGTACTGAGGAATTAAACCTGGGGCTTCATGCATGCTAGGCAAGAGTCTACCACTGACATTCCCAGCCATCCCTAGTGGATTTTTGCTTCCTTAGTCCCACTGGCTACTAGTAAGATTGAACTCCTAAGAACTTTATTAATTATTATTATTATTATTATTGCCAGTCCTGGGGCTTGAACTCAGGGCCTGGACACTGTCCTTGAACACTTTTTGCTCAAGGCTAGCTAGTGCTCTGCCTCTTGAACCAAGGTGCCACGTCCGGCCTTTTCTGAGTATGTGGTACTGAAGAATTGAAACCAAAGCTTCAGGCATGCTAGGCAAACATTGTACCACTAGGCTGTGCTCCTGGCCAACTCCTAAGGATTATAGACACAAGGGCTGGGAATCTGGCTTAGTGGTAGAGTGCTTGCCTAGTATGCATGAAGCCCTGGTTCTATATGGCACTGGATTCCTCAGATAGAAAAAAGTCACAAGTGATGATGGGGCTCTCAACTAGTTAAATGCTAGCCTTGAACAAAACCAAACTCAGGGACAGCGCCCAAGCCCTGAATTCAAGTCCCAGGACTGACAATAAGAATTATAGATACAAATGTTAATGACTTTATACAGCTGTATGAACTTGTGCTGTCTTTTATATCTTTTTCCCCAGATTGTTCCTTGGTAATTGTTTGGATTTATTTGTTTGTTTGTTTGTTTGTTTTAGTGTTTTGCCTGTCCTGGGTCTTAAACTCATGGCCTGGACTCTGTCCTTGAGCCTCTCTGTTCTTGAGGAGGAGCTTCAGGATAAGACACTAAATTGAGACATTTTCCCAGAATTTCAGTATTCCATTATTGTTTCTTACATGCTTGCTGGACTTTTTCTTTTCTTTTCTTTTGCCAGTCCTGGGCTTGAACTCAAGGTCTGAACACTGTCCTTGAATTTTCTCAAGGCTAGAGCTCTACCACTTGAGCCTCAGCACCACTTCTGGCTTTTTCTATGTATGTGGTACCAAGGAATTGAACCTGGGTCTTTGTGCATGCTAGGCAAGCACTCTACCATTAGGCCAAATTCCCAGCCCTGGACTATTCAAACTCTATTATTTCACATACTATGTAATACGGACAAATACAAATGTCGGTCATGAAACCAAGTTCATGACAAATACCATGTTGTTTTCATTTAGGAATTAAGATTGCTGATAATGCCTTTCCAATGAAGTAATAGAAACTTACAAAGGAAAACTTAAAAGCCAAGAGCTAATGGCTCACACCTGTAACCCTAACTACTCTGAAGGCTGCAAGGTAAAGGATATTGAAGCCAGCTAGGGCAGAAAAGTCTAAGAGACTCCATCCCCAAAATAACTAGCAAAAGGCATGGCTGGAGACATTGCTCAAGTGATAGAGTGCCAGCCTCACAAGCCATGCATTGTGTGGTGCGGTACTTACCTCTGTGATTCTAGCTACTCTTAGGGGCTAAGATCAGGAGAATCATAGTTCAGAATCAGTCCAGACATGGAGTTCTTAAGGATAACATTTGTTATCCTAGCTAGGTGTGAAACAGGAAGATTGAAGTCCAGGTAAAAAAAAGTGAAAGTATCTGGGCACTGGTAGCTCATACCTATAATCCAGTGACAAAAGGGTGTGGGGTAGAAATCCGGGCGCAGTAGCTCATGCCTGTAATCCTAGTTACTCGGGAGGCTGAGATCTGAGGATCACAGTTCTAAACCAGCTGGGCACTAAAGTCTGTGAGACTCTTTTATCTCCAATTAAACACCAGAAAGCCAGAAGTTGCACTGTAGCTTAAGGGGTAGGGTGAAAGCCTTGAGCTAAAGAGCTCAGGGACAACACCCAAGTCCAGAGTTCAAATGCCATGACCCAAACCCCCCCCCCAAAAAAAAAATAGCTCAGGGCCCTCAGTTACAGCCAGCTCCAGGACCAGTATAAAACAAAAAAACCTAGAACTAGTAGAATGACACCCAATATCTGGCCAAAGCAAAAAAGAATACAAAGGCAAAAAGATTTGAGAGTGTGGCTGAAGTAGTAATAAGATCACAACTTCAAATTATAGCATAAACAAAATGAGAATGAAGGAGATTAATAGGGCTTTTCTTTTTAGTTTTCAATTTTAACCTTTATATTTTGCCTATGAAACACATCTTATGTCTATTATATATGATGTCAAAATTTTATAATATAATTTCAGATTTACCTAAATTTGCTAGCAATACTATACCTCCAGGAAAATTCTGTGAGTTTTCATCAGAGGAAGAGAAAGCAAAATTTCATTTCCAATTAATCTCATTTTATATCTTCTTAGACTATGAAATTTTTATAGACGAATATTTCTAACAGTGTTCATGTTGATTTTTGAGACCTACAAACCAAGGCACCTTTATGTGTCTGTGATCTTTTAAACAATCATTGTAAATATAAGAATCAAATGATTGAGAAAAGAGGGCAAAAGCACCCTGAAGGTGATTTTGAATGGTGGTGATTCTTCAGGCAAAGTGATCATGATTCTGTAAACAAGGCAAAACCACACATAGTTCAGTGTCTTAAATAATATATCCACTGCTTATATTGAATTATTTTTTCTTTTCCCTTCAATGAAAAAAAATCACCTTATTTGTTGACTTAAAGTTCTCACATTGTATTTTCTCAGGTGATGTGATTGTGGACATCAATGGCAACTGTGTCTTGGGGCACACCCATGCAGATGTTGTCCAGATGTTTCAGTTGGTGCCCGTCAATCAGTATGTAAACCTCACTTTGTGTCGTGGTTATCCACTCCCTGATGACAGTGAAGATCCTGTGGTGGACATCATTGCTGCTACCCCGATCATCAATGGACAGTCATTAACAAAAGGAGAAACTGGCATGAATGCCCAGGACTTTAAGCCAGGGGCAGTGGTTCTGGACCAGAATGGAAAATCAGGACATGTGGTGATGAGTGATTGTCTCGATGGTCCATCAGATCCAAGTGAACAGAGAACATCCATGGCATCTTCTGGTGGCTCCCAGCCAGAGCTTGTGACTATCCCTTTGATCAAGGGCCCCAAAGGCTTTGGCTTTGCCATTGCTGACAGCCCTACTGGGCAGAAGGTTAAAATGATATTGGACAGTCAGTGGTGTCAAGGCCTTCAGAAAGGGGATATAATCAAGGAAATTTATCATCAGAATGTACAGAATTTAACACATCTCCAGGTGGTGGAAGTGCTAAAGCAATTCCCAGTAGGTGCAGATGTGCCTCTGCTCATCTTAAGAGGAGGTAAGTAAATGCAACCAAGAGGAGCCAGAGTGTTGAGACATTTGTATCCCTTAGGTACCCTCCACATAGGCAGACACATTCCCCAACACTTCCCCTGGCACATAGTGTGTGTTTTCCTTAAGGTTCTATCTGCTGCTATCTATAGCAGCATTCCTTTCCATGGTGTGTTAGTTATTAGTGGTTGCATTCTATTCCTCTCCCACTGTATCGTTTTTAAAATCTGATTGATGGCTTTAAAATATTGCGCAATATTTTTCAAGTAAAGTGTATCCTCTTAACCTCATTTTCTCTGTTGATAACAATAATAGAAATTGAACCTTTCTCTCAATGGTACTTCACTTGAATTTTATCATGCACCAAGGATCTCAAGGAAGAGCCAGTGCATCTGTACAGGCATGAGACCAAGGGGTAGCATGGTAACTGCTCCACAGAGGCAGCCATCCTGGCTTTTATCTTTAACTCTAGTCTCTGTTCTTAAAGGTTAATCAAATCTCGCAGTGCTCAGGTGAAGAGAGAAATGAAGTGTTTATATTTCAAGATCATCACCGGACACGAACTGTCTCATTGATTATAAAAACAGTTCCAAGGACTACCAACAAAGTTGCATACTAATAGGCTTTCTTAACTCCATAGCATTTTAAAGAATGGAATTTATACTGTCTTTCTTGTATCACTCTGTTTTTCAGTTTTCCTTTTTGAGACAAATGAGCATTTTAACTTCATTGGAGAGTTTTCCCTCATTCTCGTTTCTTTGAATCTTTGAGCTTTTCCTCTGGGTAAATGGTAGAACATGCTCAGAATTAGGTTTAAAAAAAAATTCTTTTTAATGCTGAAGTGTCTCCCGGTCTTCAACAAATGTAACAGAATCCAGGCTTGAGTGTCAGACACTTCTATGTCTATTTCCTACTTCGCTTCTGTGTTGTAGAGGAAAACCTTTGTCTGTTTAAAGATAATCCTATTCATGCCTTAGGACTGTTATAAAACAAAACAAGATCATGTATGTATAACACTGGGCACATGGGAGGAGTTAGATAAGAACTTATAGCCTACTCAAAGCGGTAGCTAGTTTTATCATACACATTATTAATGTTGGTGATCTAAGAATGCTTCCTCTGTTTCTAAATTTTGACTCTTTTTTTTTTTAAAGGTCCTCCTTCACCATCTAAAACTGCCAAGATGGTGAGTATCTCAGTGATCTTCAAACACTGCTGCCCTGTGCCCTGAGAGGTCCACCCTCCCCTGAGAGCAGCTCCCGAGTGGTGGTAATGGCTGAGAGGTCGGGAGGCTTATGCTGCTGGCCATGGATCCAAACTTGAGAGCAGTATGAAGTCCTGGGTGGAGGCTGGGGCACTAGAAGCCCAAACTGCCAATAGTCCTGTCCTCTAGTACAGTGTGGCACACTGTAGACCCTCCATCAAAGTCCTTCTACTCTCTGATTCTGAAGAGCAAGGGCAGAAGTAGCTCAGCATTAGCCCAGGCCAAGTTCAAGCTCCAAGACACAAAAAAGAGAAGTTTTTTTGAGGAGGGAGTCAGTAGCTCACATCTATAATCCTAGCTTCTCAGGAGGCTTGAGATCTGAGAGTGAGGGTTCAAAGCTAGCTCAGGTAGACAAATTTGAGAGAATCTTATCAGCAGCTCAAGTGGTTAAGCACAAAGCCTTGAGTTCAAGCCACAGTACCAGTACAAAATAATATTAATAATAATAATAATCATAAGGCAGAAGGAGGAAGAGGAGAAGGATGGAGAAAGGAGAAAGAAAGAGGAGTCATTTTGCTTGATGATTTGGGGAAAATTATTAAAGTATGAAAATAAGCTAGTCTGCCCTTGTTTTTGTGACTGCCTGCTTGCATGGGGTGTTTTCCCATAATGCATTTCAATTGGCCTGAAGACTCGCATCCCGTTTTCCTAGAGAGAGTTTATCATCTTAAGCATCTTCACTGTAAATTAAATTCAAGTAGGAAGTGGGCCTTATTAGGAATTTTCTGATGGTGTCCCTGTGCCTCCTGTTGTTCTCTGTACAAGTGCTCCTGTTGTGTTCCTGCTTACCTTTATCTCCAAGTCAAGTCATATTTGATAGTGCAAGATTGGCAAGACTGTTCAACGTGAGACTGACAGAAGCCTTTTGCCAGACTTGCTTACAAACATTTTAGTGTCATTTAGTTTACATGCCTGTAGAAGTGAATTCTGAATGTATGACTAGCATTTGGATTCTGAACCCTCTTAAATTTGTTTGCCTGGGCTGGCTTTGAACCTCAGTTCTCAACTTAGACCTGTCATCTGAAACTGTAGCTGAACCCTTAGCTGTGACTTTAGTTGGCAAACACATTTCATATGGTAGTGTTTTTAAAGGATTAACAATCTTACTTTTACAAATACTGAATAATGTCTTTTCTGTATTTTAGAAAACAGATAGCAAAGAAATGTCAGGAAGTTTGGAGGCCATAAATGAACCTATTCCACAGCCCATGCCTTTTCCACCCAGCATTATCCGGTCAGGATCTCCGAAATTAGATCCTTCTGAGGTCTACCTGAAATCTAAGACTCTGTATGAAGACAAACGTAAGTAGTTAATGTAGCATTTCAAGAGCACATGATGAAAAAAAAAGTTTTTTTTTAACTTGTCCATTTCCTGTCTTTCAAAAGCATATTGAGAAGTTGCTCCCTCGGTTCCATTGTAATAGAACTTTGAGCTCACACACGTGCCCTCAGCGTTCACTCATTTTTTTCCTAGCCATGTGAAGGTTTCTGCCATCCTATTATGAACTGGAATAGAGAGATAAGTATGTTACATAGTCCCATACCATCAATGTTATTAAACCTAAAGGAAAAACACAAATGTGCAGCAAACAAGTATACAAATAAATATGCATGGCCTCTTAGGTCAGAAATGGAAGGTTGGATTGATTGGGTAAATTGCAACCTGGATTTAGAAGTAGGTAATTTTATCAGTGAGAGTACTAGGAAGTGTAAGGTAGAACTTCAAACAGGAAAGGATGCTTAAGCCAAGTGAAGATAAGAGATATAATGAGGAAAATAGAAGAAAAAGTCAGAAGGAATTGCATTGAACATGGCCTGGGGTATGGTTGGCTGGAGGTGAAAGCAGGAACAGTGTGGAGAGTTGATGGGGCCCTTCTGAGAAGCTGGTATTGGTCATATAAAAATAGATCCAGACATGGTGGTGCATGCCTATAGTCCAGGCACTCAGGGGACAGAAGATCATGAGTTCAAGGCCAGCGTGGGCTATAAGGCAAAACTCTGTGTAGAAAGAAACAAAAGGAAGAAGAGAGAGAAGAGGGAATGAATCAGAAATAGTTTTTACTACAGGAAAATATCATTGAATTTGAGAGGGGACTGAGAGAGGAATACAGTTTGAAAAAGAAACTTGAGTCAATTTCTTAGAGGAATCCATCTGAGGAAAGAAAAGGCACAAAGGCAGAAATTCCTTTTTATTCAAACTTACTAATAACAAATATTTTCCAAACTAAAACTGCAGATTTAAGTGTGAATAGTTTTTCTGTTTAAGAACTGGATTTAGTCTCATACCAAATGGCACAGTGGCTTATACCTACAATCCCAGTTAATTAAGAGATAGAGATAGAAGGATCACAGCTCAAGAGCAGCCTACACAAATAAATTAGTGAGACCTTATCTTAAAAATCAGCGGGGGACATGGGTATAGTTCAGTGGCAAAGTGCTTGCCTGGCAAGTGCAACATCCTCGGTTTGATCCCCAGTACAAAAAAAAAAAAAAGAAAAAAAAATATCAGGGCTTGGAGTTTCACCTAGTGGTAGAGTGCTTGCTTAGCATGCAGGAAGACCCAGGTTTGATTCCTTGGTGCCACATACACAGAAAAGGCAGGAAGTGGTACTGTGGCTCAAGTGGTAGAGCACTAGCCTTAAGAAAGTCCAAGGACAGTGCTCAGGCCCTGAGTTTAAGACCAGGACTAGCAAAAATAAAAATTAAAAAAAAATTAGGCTGGATCCCAAGTATGTGGGGGCCATAAGTAGCAAGATAGCAGCCTGAGACGGCCCAGGAATAATTTAAACTTCCCGGGGGGCAGCAGAGGCGGGGAGGATCTCTGAAGGCTGCTTGCCTCGCATGCATGAAGCCCTGGGTTTGATTCCTTAGTACCACATAAACAGAAAAAGCTGGAAGTAGCGCGGTGGTTCAAGTTGTAGAGCACTAGCCTTGAGCAAAAGAAACGCATGGACAGTGTCCAGGCCCTCAGTCCAAACCCCATGCCTCCCCCCCCACCCCGCCCAAAAAATCTGAAAGTGAAAGCAAAAAGTACTGTAAGTGTGGCCTGAGTAGCAGGTGCTTTTGCTGGGAATGCACACAGGCCCTGAGTTCTAAACCTTATTACTGAGAAAATAAAAACAGGAAAGAAAAGAAGAATTATATCTTCGTGTACTGTTTGTAGCCCACTTTGGGCTCCAAAGTCAGAACCTATCTCAAACAAAACAAAAAAATTGGACTGGGAGTTTGGCCTAGTGGTTAAAGTGCTTGCCTAGCATGCACGAAGGCCCAGGTTCGATTCCTCGGTACCACACACATAGAAAAAAGCTGGAAGTGGTGCTGAGGCTCAAGTGGTAGAACACTAGCCTTGAGAAAGTCCAAGGACAGTGCTTAGGCCCTGAGCTCAAGCCCAGAACTGGCCAAAAAAAAAAATTATATGTACCTTGAAAAAAGATATACACAATTAGAAACATCATATGAAACTGACTTCATGCTTACTTAACTAGTTGCAAGTACTTACCTTGATGTTTTCAGGCCATATACAAAAAATTGAAGACCAAGTGTCAGCATAGCAAAGCAGAGATTTAAGGTTTTCTGTGTGGAAAACCTTTCTTCAGACTTCCCATTCATATAGGAAACATGCTTCTTATTTACTTATTTTTAATTTTAAGTACTTGTACAAAGACATTTTGATTTGATTCAGTAAATCAGACTATGAGTACCATATATCATAAGATGCTCTTGGTTCCCTGCTCCTTACTACTCATTTTCATATTAAAAGAAAAAGTTGCTTCTAAACAATATTAATAGTTTATCCTATATCATATTTCACTTATTTTTATATAGTTTTCTGCTTTTCCCTTTTTTTCCCCCTGAAGGCTTGAGCCACTTGAGCCACAGTGCCCCTTCTGGCTTTTCTTTGATTTAATTGGAGAAAAGAGTCTCACAGGCTTTCTTGTCCAGTCTGGCTTTGAACCATGATATTCAGATCTCAATCTCCAGAGTAGCTAGAATTACAGGCGTGAGCTGCTAACATCCAGCTTCCAGCTTTTTTTTTCTGTTTTTAGTAAATATACCTTATTTCAAAATAGCACTATAATATTTTCTCAGAGACAGATTCTTAATCATGAAACAGATTTTCCTGACTTACTATTCTGATGAATACAGCCTGCCCTGGGGAATAGAGCAGTATGGGGTAAAGGCCCAGGCCCTTGAAATGTAGGTGGGTCTGAGTCAGCTCACCTCTCACCTATCACCCTCCACAAGTCACCTGGGCCTTCATTTTTCCACCTAGCAAGTAAGGCGGTAAGAGGTTGCACTGATATAATTGTCTTTAAAATACTATCCTTTTGCAAAAGTAAGCTACATAGATAATTCATATGAATAAATTTAAGAGTGGAATGAACATTTTATGATCTCTCGTTCCAAAGATTTAAAGTATCTTGCTTAGATTTATCTATCAAACATCAAACTAGGTAATTGTAAATTGAATGTTCTAGTACTGAAGGGACAATATTAGAAGTTAATGACCCTGTATACTGAATGCACGGAATCTACATGAATGTTCCTGAATAGTCTTGTTACAGTTTGGTTAGTACTTCAAGCAGATTTATATTCAAGCATGTATTTTTCATGTTCTTAAGTAAAATTTCACATATCTAGAAGTTATGAGATAATTCATAATTGAATTGCTCTATAATTGTATTCTACTAAATACTGAACTTTATTTTAATACTTTAAGTGTGAATAAAATATTTACTTTACATTTTCTAATTTCCCTTAGCACCAAACACCAAAGATTTGGATGTTTTTCTTCGGAAACAGGAATCTGGGTTTGGCTTCAGGGTCCTGGGAGGAGATGGACCTGACCAGTCGGTAAGTAGAAATCTTTGAAGTAAGTCTCTTTGAGGGGTGACGCAATGGAGTAGTGTTTTTTTGTTTTATTTCCTGATGGTTTTCTTTTTTAAGCTTAATTTTTCCTCTAGCAATTGAGGGGGGGTGCCAGTGCCAGTGCCAGTTTTGGGGCTTGAACTCAGGCTGAACGCTGTCCTTGAGCTTCATTTTGCTCCAGGCCAGTACTCTACCACTTGAACCACAGCTCCATTTCCAGATTTTTGGGTGGTTAACTGTAGATAAGAGTCATATAGACTTCCTATTTGGGGCTGGTTTCAAACCTTGATCCTCAGATCCTGAGTAGCTAGGATTATAGGCATGATTCACTGACACCTAACAGTTTTTATAAAATGAGGAAGAAGACATCTCTGTGAGTAGCATGTTAACATGGAATAGTTTTAGCCAACAACTATAGGTAAAAGCATGTTAACTGAGAACTGGGAACTAGTGGCTCACATCTGTACTCCTAGCTACTTAGGAATCTGAGATCTGAAGATTGCAGTTCAAAGCCCACCCAGGCAGGAAAGTCTGTGAGACTCTGATCTCCAATTAACCACCAGAAAACCAGAAGTGGTGCTGTGGCTCCACACAAAATGGTAGAGTGCTAGCCTTGATCAAAGAGAGCCTAAGGGAAGTGCCTAGAGTTTAAGCCCCATGATGATCCAGGAAAAAGAAAATCAGCTATAATTCAAACACTGATTGATTTAATTTTCTGTATAAATAAATAAGGCTTACTTGGAGCTAGAGCTCTGGCTCAATAGTTAGCACATGTACCCACCATTCACAAGGCCTGCTTCCATCCTGGACACCTAAAAACAGAAGCTTATCTTAACTTTCCACTTAGCTTTGCCTTTGCTAAACGATTTTAAGACATTTTCTCTTTATAAAACCTGTTATCCATCCAGGTATTGGTGGCTCACGCCTGTCATTCTATCTACTCAGGAGGCTCAGATCTGAGAATTTGGGTTAGAAGACAATTTATGAGACTTATCTCCAGTTAACTAAAAAGAAGTGCTTGCCTAGCAGGCACTAAGTCTTGTGTTCAATTGCTGGACACCACATACACAAAAAAAGCAGGAAGTGGTGCCTTGGCTCAAGTGGTAGAATGCTAGCCTTAAGAAGGCCCAGGACAGTGCTCAGACATTGAGTTCAAGCCCCAGGACTAGCAAAAAAAAAAGGGGGAGCTGTGGCTCAAGTGGTAGAGCACCAGCCTTGAACAGAAAAAGCCTAGCAAAAGCATGAGGCTCTGAGTTCAAGTTCCAGAAGAAACCTGTAATCCTATGTCCTCTCTGCCAAGGTCTTGTACATGCTCTGTAATCACCCTCTACGCTCTGTTTATCCTTTCTTGTGGCTTGACAGGACTTCCTTATTTTTCCTTCTGTTAGCTTTGAAAGCTACAGAAGACAAAGTAATTCATATTTCAGTCCAAAGGCCAAAAGCTAATATCTGCAAAGCATTTCAACTCAGCATTTTGTTTATGCAATGGCATTATATAAAATTAATTTGTAGAACAGACACAGTAGATTTCAATTTTAAGTTTTGCCCTTAGTGAAGATTGACGCGCAGGGCCTGTGCCTTGTCCTATTGTTTGGGCTATGCCTCAATCATTTTTCTTCTAGTTTTGTTTTCTAAATAGGGTCTCATAGGCCGAGAGCATAGCCTAGTGGTAGAGTGGTCACCTAGTATGCATGAAGCTCTGGGTTCAATTCCTTGGTACCACATACACAGAAAAAGCCAGAGTGGCACTGTGACTCAAGTGGCGGAGTGCTGGCCTTGAACAAAATGCCCCAGGACTGGCAAAAAAATGAAAATAAATAAATAGGGTCTTGTGCTAATCTTTTCACAGAACCCTAATTAGTCTCTAGTGGTAACTGATCATCACCTGAGGATCTAGAAGAACTCTGTAATAGTGATTTATCTCAAATGTGACTTTCACAGATAAATCACAGACATTGTTGGTTTGCATTGTTGAGTCAGGAAGGTCTTAACTCTCCAGCCAATCTTTTTACACTGTCCAGTCAGCCTGCACTTGACTGTCTTACCAGATATATATTGGGGCCATTATTCCCCTGGGAGCAGCTGAGAAAGATGGCCGGCTCCGTGCTGCTGATGAACTGATGTGCATTGATGGAATTCCTGTCAAAGGGAAATCACACAAGCAGGTCTTGGACCTGATGACCACTGCTGCACGAAATGGTCATGTGTTACTGACTGTCAGACGAAAGATCTTCTGTGGAGGTATGTGAGTCTCTTCCTGCTCTGAAAAACTAAAAAGGAAACAGTTCATCTTCTATGTAGTTTTGCAGAGTACTTTTCTGTGTCCAACAGAATATAACCTGAGTATGATGGTGCCTGTATTCTCAGCACTTGGGAAACTGAGGCAGGTTTCAATTCCTGAGACCTGGGTTCAATTCCTCGGTACCACATACATAGAAAAACGCTGGAAGTGGAGCTGAGGCTCAAGTGGTAGAGTTCTAGCCTTAAGAAAGTCCAAGGACAGTGCTCAGGCCCTGAGCTCAAGCCCAGGACTGGCCAAAAAAAAAAAAAAAGGCCAGAAGTGGAGCTGTGATTCAAGTGATAGTCAACCTTAAGTGAAAAAAACTAAGGAAACAGTGTCAAGGGCCAAGTTTAAACCCCTGAACCAATCCTCAGATACAAACAAAATTTTTTTAAAAATAGTTTTTTTAAAAAAAATGTAGAGGGCTGGGAGTTTGGCCTAGTTAGTGGTAGAGTGCTTGCCCAGCATGCACAAAGACCCGAGTTCAATTCCTTGGTACCACATACATAGAAAAAAAGCCGGAAGTGGTGCTGAGACTCAAATGGTAGAGCCCTAGCCTTCAGAAAGTCCAAGGACAGTGCTCAGGCCCTGAGCCCAAGTCCAGGACTGAACAACAACAACAAAAAAAAAATGCATGGGGCTGGGAGTTTGGCCTAGTGGTAGAGTGCTTGCCTAGCATGCACGAAGACCCCGGTTCGATTCCTCGGTACCACATACATAGAAAAAAGCCAGAAATGGTGCTGAGGCTCAGCTCAAGTGGTAGAGCTCTAGCCTTGAGAAAGTCCAGGGATAGTGCTCACGCCCTGAGCTCAAACCCACGACTGGCCAAAAAAAAAAAAAAAAAAAAAAAATGCAAAGCTGGCTCAGTGGCTCATGCCTGTAATCCTAGCTACTCAGAAGGCTGAGACCTCTGAGGATCAAGGTTCAAAGAGAACCAGTGCACAGCACAAAAGAACCTGAGACTCTTATCTCCAATTAACCTCTAGGATATGGGAAGTGGGGCTTGGCTCAAGGGTAGGGTGGTAGCCTTGGGCTGAAGAGCTCAGGGACAATGTCCAGGTCAAGTTCAAGACCCACAAAAAAAACCAAAAACCAAAAAAATGCAGTTATTTGATCCCAACAACATATTCCCCTAGCTAGGTAGCACAAAACTGGGTCCTGATGAAATCCCAGAATCTAAGAAAGTAGACTGTTTCTACAATTTAATGTGTAAGGGCTTGCACTGTCTCACATGCAGGCATCATTTTCTTCAGTCTTCACAATGTTTCCATGCAGGACTGTTATGACCTAGGTAACTTGAAAGGTTCAGGGGCACATTGCTTGTGAGTAGTAGGAACAGGATTAAAATTTAGGATTTACCTGCAGAGTCCAGGGTCTAAACAGTGACACTAGAATATGGACATCTGTGTGAATATGAGGTTAACTGCGTGTAGTCGTAGCTCCTACAAGATTTCCTACCTTCACAGATGGAGACTAGCAAATGCTTCATAACTTGATGGACATTGACATCCTTCTTTTCCTTCTCAAATGGTTGTTTGTTGCTAGGACTGACCTAGGACCTCACATGCTAAGCACATGTTCTGTCACTGGGTTCCATGTCCAGCCCTTTGACATCACTCTTTCCTTTGTTGAGATAAAACACATTCTGTTATTATAAGAATGGGTTAAGCCAGGCACGAGTGTCTCACACCTGTAATCCTAGCTACTCAGGAGGCTGAGATCTGAGGACCATGGTTTATAATCAGCCCAGGAAGGAAAATATGTGAGACTTTGATCTCTAATTAACCATTAACAACAACAGCCGGAAGTGGAGTCGTGACTCAAGTGGTAAGGCACTAGCTTTGAGGGAGAAAAACCTTGTCAGCACCTACCTACTCCATGAGTTCACCCTGAGGCCAGCACAAGAAAATGGGTTAACTGCCTATTTTCCGGGGATTCTGCATGAATGTGTGCCAAGCAAGTCTGCTGTTCACCAGCAGTGGGGGAAAGAAAAGTGAGACCTGTTCATGATAAATCCATATTATCTCATCAGTCAGAACACTCATATGGCAAAACACATGGCAGGGAGCTAGGAAGGTGGCTTGCTGTAGAGCGCTTGCCTGTTAGGCATGAAGCCCTCGGTTTAACTCCTCAGTTCCGCATGCACAGAAAAGCCCTCTAGGCACTTTCAACTCTTAGACATCACTGAATATCATTCTTAAAACTAAGTTATATAATCATAGTCGATTTTAAAAGGAAATTTACATTATCTACTATTAAAATTACTGTCATAAACCTTGACAAAACCAAACAATTTCTGGAAGAGTTGGGGTTTTTTGTTTTGGGGGGGGTTTGTTGTGTTTTGTTTTGTTTTTACAATAAATATCATTGAAGCTCTTAGAAAACTAGTTTGCCAGCTGTACCCCTTAGTATTTTGGAAACTGACTTAGTCTTTTGCAGCTGACGATAACCACACTGAGATCGCACTTGAATCTCATTTGGGAGTTGCTTTTCTGTTCTTCATGTTATTAAAAACTAGCTTTTCTTTAAGAGGCTTAACACAAAAACACATTTAGAAGAAACAAAAAATCATGGTTTCCCAAAATACTAACGCTGATCATGTTGATTGACAGAAAACCAGCCTGAGGATGACACTGCCTCCCCAGCCTTCACATCCTCACAGAACGGATCTCCCCATGTGAAGCGAGCAGAGCTCCCAGCCAAGTCTGCTCCCCAGGAGTCCTATGATGTTGTCTTGCAACGCAAAGAAAATGAAGGATTTGGCTTTGTCATCCTCACCTCTAAAAATAAGCCGCCCCCCGGAGGTAAGGACTGCGCCCTGTCTCCACTCTCCTGCAAGGCCAATTTCAGAGCCTGTCTTGGTGCATAAGAAGCTAATTGAGAATTAGACACATATGTAGATTGTCTTAGAGCCTTACCTTTTTAAGAATAAGTAGTACGTTGCTTATTTTCAAAATCAGATAATCTGAGCCAAACCTTCAGGCTTCGGGTTTATCTATTCATAAAATATGTCTCAGTTTGCATCGAATTATACTGGGACTGATGATGACAGTTCATGCCTAGCTACTCAGGAGGCTGAAATCTAGGGTAACAGTTCAAAGCCATTCCAGGCAGGAAAGTCCATGAGACTCTTATTCACAGTTAATTACAGAAAAGCCCAGAGCACTGTTGTGACTCAAGTGGTGAACAAAAATGCCAAAGGAGAGTGTCTATGCCCTGAGTTTAAGTCCTAGGACCAGCACATACATAAACAAAAACATTATACTGGGAAATATATTGGGGAAAGACTGAATTTTTAAAAATAGATTTTGGTGTTTTTTGAGAAATCATGGCTCTACAAATGAATTAAATAATAAAAGCAATTGAAAAGAAGTAAAAGTGATTAATAGAAAATCTAGACTCATGTTATTTAATAACAATTGCTATATTTGAAATATAAAGTATCATTTTATGTTGTAAAATGATCAGGAACAGTTTTACTTTGTGTACACCTTTCATTGAAGGGTACAAGTTTTGTTAGAACCTTCAAAAATTACAAATGTCCTGAGGCAATCTTAACAAAACATTGCATTTGAGAAAGCTGAATGAATGTAAGCAATACATACAGCATGGAGGAAGTATGCATAGAAAATCCAGAGTTTAAGGATTCAGCCTTATATTAATGCTTCTAACAAAGAATAATCTTTACATATTAATGAGAAAATCCAGTTGAATAAGTTATTGCCATAGTACCAGGTCACTGTTCACTGATACATTTTCTGAGAGCAGTTGCTATGGTGACACTTGGAACCATCACTACTGCTGTGAAGATCATTGTGTAGCCTATGTCAGAAAGATGAAAAGAAGGCAGCTTTTAGGTGGGTTCATGTTGTATCACTGGAAATCAGACTTTTCAACCTATGTAACGTGGACAGGGATGGGCGGAGGAAACTGGGGAAAAGTGGAGGAAGGGGTGACATTGTCCAAAAAAGAAAAGTACTCATTACCTGACTGATAAAATGGTAGCCCCTCTGTACAGCACACCTACAGTAACAAATTATTTTACAGGAAAAAAAAAAAAACAACCATTTAGGATAATCACATTGTCATTAAGAAAAATAGTGAAGGGTTAGAACTTCATGTGAATGGGGCCAGGAGTGTTACCTAGTGGTAGAGTGCTTGCCTAGCGTGCACGATGGCCCTGGGTTCAATTCCTTGATACCACATACACAGAAAAAACCAGGAGTGGTGCTGTGGCTCAAGTGGTAGAGTGCCCACCTTGAAAAAGTCCAAAGACAGTGCTCTGACTCCTGTGTTCAAGCCCCAGAACTGGAAAAAAAATTTTTGTACTATTTAAATGTCTAAACATATTTTCATATTTACATTGTTAGAATATTTTTATATTTGTTGCCTTCAGATAGGTTTTTACTCTGCATAACTTTATCTGTGCAGATGTCTGATCTGTGAAGAAGATAATGTCATTAACTATTGGATTTTGTACTTAGACAAGCATGCCCTCCTTGTGCCTTTGAGTGACAGACGAACCTTCAGTCATTTACATTGCAAGAATGATGGCCACACAGTCCTGAGCTCTTGGAGTGTGAGGAGTAGGGTAAATAAAGCATATGTAGCCTGGGCCTTCAGTCCATGGTCCTGACAGTGCCTGTGGGAGCAGCCATTGCCACTGTCATCATTGTTGGTTATAGGCTTGAACGCTGGGCCTGGGTGCTGTCCCTGGGCTCTTTTTGCTCGAGGCTAGCAACTCCAAGCCACAGCTGCACTTCCCATTTACTAGTGATTAACTGGAGTCAAGAGTCTCACAGACTTTCCTGTCCAGGTTGGCCATAAACCCTGATCCTCAGATCTCAGCCTCTGGAGTAGCTAGGATTACAGGCATGAGCCACTAGTACCCAGCTCTTGTTTTTATTTTTAAGACAGCATCATACCATGTGCCGCCCGGGGGGGCCCTGAGTTCATGAGTTTAAGCAATTCTCTTCATCCTCCAAGTAACTGGAGCAACCTGTGCCCACAAACACTCCATGACTTTGCTTCTTAAAGAAACCTTAGGGGCCAGGAGTTTGGCCTAGTGGTTAAAGTGCTTGCCTCGCATGCATGAAGACCCGCGTTCGATTCCTAGGTACCACATACATAGAAAAAAGCCGGAAGTGGTGCTGTGGCTCAAGTGGTAGAGCTCTAGCCTTGAGAAAGTCCAAGGACAGTGCTCAGGCCCTGAGTTCAAGCCCAGGACTGGCAAAAAAAACCAAACAAACAAAGAAACCTTAGAAAGTTAGTATTTAATAATAGGATGGAGCTGGGCATGGTGGCTCACACCTGTATGCTAGCAACTCAGGAGGCTGAGATCTGAGGATTGTGGTTCAAAGCCAGCCTGGGCACTAAAGGCTGTGAGACTCTTATCTCCAATTAACCCCTAAAAAAAAAATAGGAAGTGGGGCTGTGGCTCAAGGGGTAGGGCAGTAGCCTTGAGATGAAGAGCTCAGGGACAGCACCCAGGCCCAGAATTCAAGCCGTATGACTGACTAATAATAATATTAATACTAGAATGGGAAAGAAAGCCCAGTTAAAATGTAAAATTGAGGCAACTGCTTGCAAGTGGCAAGGAATGATGATCAGCTCCAATGCTAAATGAGACTCAGGCTGTTGATAAATGTTACATGAGATTTTCCTCATATCACACAACCACAACTAGTAAAGCCATTAAACTTCTAGCTAATAAATCTCCAGAAAGCTGAGCGAGCCTTCCATCATTGTCTCTCACAAGTAGAGGAGTTCTGGGAAGTAGTACAATGTCCATGGAGTCTAGAGGCAGTTTCTGCATTCTCTGTGACCCAAGTGGCTTGGCCTAGAAAGTTGTAGCGTAGGCTATAGTATAAGGCCTGTCTGCAACAATTCATTCTTTGTTGTGCACCTCATCTCCGAACCCTGCTCAGTGTAGGTTACTTTTTTCTTCAAAGTGATGTATGTTCTGGTGGTGCATGTCTCCAGAAGAGCTCCCAGTTGCACCTCTGGTTCCAGTTTTGAGATTCCAAATTCCTCACTAATGAGGAATCCGGAAGTCTGGCTGGGCTCAGTGGCTCATGCCTATAATCCTAGTTACTCAGGAGGCTGAGACATGAGGATCAAAGTTCAAAGCCAGTCTGGGCACAAAAGGACCTGAGACTCTTATCTCCAGTTAACCTCTAGAAAACAGGAAGTGGGGCTTGGCTCAAGGGTAGGGTGGTAGCCTTGAGCTGAAGAGCTCAGGGACAGTGCCCAGGCTGTTCAAGCCCCATGATCAAAAAAAAAAAAAAAGAAAAGAAAGAAACCAGGGGTCCAGGCCAATGTCCTCATAGCAAGACTCGGTGCCGAGGAGCTGGGTACTCCAGAAAGCCCTGTCTTTTGGGTGAAAAGGTCATGGCTCATTCTTACTTCACCAGACCTTTCGGTGCTACTCTTACCAACATATGCTTCTCAGTCTGACTTGCAAAGGAGTTCTTTGAAAAGGGGACATTTCCATTTATTGTCTTCTCTTTTCCTGAAAAGAACTGTTTAAGAGCATAAAGGTGATCTTAGCAACTGGGTAGCCAAGCTGGGAGTCAGAGATTGATGACTGCAGATGACTATGGGGCTTTGTGGCAGATGTGCACAGACTGCACACTAACACACACAAGGCAGGACTCAGGCTTTCCCACAGCTATGAGTGTGTAAAGAAGTGCCTGGAGCACCAGCCCTGTCCACTTTCAGTGTTCACATGTGACCTTCTGCTGGCCCAGGGGTGAGTCTGGCTCCTGTAAATGACAAGACAGTAACAATGTGCTTACCTTACCATCCCTCGTCTGAACAGCCCTTTAAGTGTGGCCTACCATGTGCTAATGCCCTTTGCCCTATTGCTCACGTGGTGAGGCTTTAGAGGTTCTCTCCGATGCTCTCGCAAGTCTAGACAAACCCCTGTTGGTACCCTGGGACTAGAGTAAACACTAGATGAGTGCATCTTTTCTAAGGAGAAGGAGAGCTGTTATTAAAGTCACCGCAGGGGTACCATGTGACGTTGCCTTGCTTCTGATGAGCTACCTGTGTGCTGTGAGCTGGCTCACAGTGCCTGGCCCAGGCCCTGACCACGCTGCACTAGTGTGTTGCTAATGTGTCTGCAAGGAAAATGGACTCCCTAGTGTGTGATATCATTCAGAGCTAAAAGGCCTTTGCCTCCAACATGGAAATCTCCCACTCTCCTAGAAGAGCCTAGGTACTATCCTTAAGGACATAAATCATGACCCAGAATAGCTTTTCCATTCCAAATGAAGATCTATTAAAATGTCAAAGCACTCCCAGACTAGTAAGGAATGTTTTGATAAGGGAATTAAACGTAGTTCACAATGCCATCTAAAACTATTCATTATCCTTATTCTTTCCAGTCAGCCCAAGTGCCTGCTAAGTCTGAGGACCCAAGTTAGGAAACTCAGCGAACCCTGACAGGCACAAAACAAACACATTTGACAAGATTTTCTGAAAGTCTAAGAATTTATTTCTTTTCTTTTCTTCCTTTCTTCCTTCCTTTCTTCCTTTCTTTCCTTTCTTTCCTTTCTTTCCTTTCTTTTGCCAGTCCTGTGGCTTAGACTCAGCCTGGGCCCTGTTCTTAGACATTTTTTGCTCAAGGTTAGCATTCTGCCTTTTGAGCCACAGCCACTTCTGTCTTTTTCTGTGTATGTGGTACTGAGGAATTGAACCCAGGGCTTTGTCCATGCTAGGTGAGCACTAGACTACACTGTTGGCCCTGTTTGGGTTTTTTGGTTGGGGGGGGGCGTTTTGCCAGTCCTGGGGCTTGAACTCAGAGACTAAGCACTGTCCTTGGGCTTTCCTCAAGGCTAGTGTTCTACTACTTGAGCCACTTCCAGCTTTTTTCTATGTATGTGATACTGAGTAATTGAACCCAGATCTTCATGCATGCTAGGCAAACACTCTACCACTAGGCCACAGTCCTGACCCTAAGAACTTTTTTGAAGCTCTGATATCAGCACAGTATCTTGCTATGAATTGGTATAGGATAGACTGCGGCATGCTGAGTTGGAAGCAGGGCCAAGCCATGGGACACCTTCTACAGATACATCAGGCTCTACTTTGTACGCTCACAGAATGAATCTTTACTTGTACTTGGAGTTCTGAACAATAATTACTGAGTCCTAAACTAAGTTTGAACTGCATTATTTAAAAGGTTCCTCTTGGGAGTAAATGCCCTTTCAACAGAGCCAGTCTTACTGAGACAGTTTCTAAAGCAGCTCAAAACTTGTCATTGCTCTAATGGCTAATTACAAACAATGAATGTCACATCTGTGAGATAGTATCTATATCTGTGAGATCACTAGGAGATTAGAATCATGACATACAGAGGCATTAAATTGAGTTATCAGTGGGAGCAGCCAAGCAGCAGGAGGAATAGAGCCACAGCCAGAGCAGCAGATTAGGCCTAATGACCTCCCAAAAGCAGAGACAATGGGGGAAAGACAATGAGGATTGATGGTGATGACAGAGGAGAAACTGGAGGAAAGAGGAATGGAGGCCTGGCTCACGTGGAAGACAAACTTCCTAGAGAGTTCAAGGTCCTCTGTTCAAACCCCAGTACTGCAAAAGAGGAGGAGGAAAAGAGACTTTGGGCAAGTCTGTGTGGTTCTTACAGTCAGCCTTCAGAGGGCAGCTTCCTGACACTCAGAAGAAAAGATGCTGTTGTGAGGCTCCCCTAGTTACTCCGAGGTCTTTGGGAGGCTCTGCCCCCTTCCCACTTTATGGGATTCTTGCTCTTGGTTGCACCACCCACTCTTCCCTTGGTGACCCCTGATCAGTGCCTTCCTGGATGCACGCTGGCTCCTGCACTTACTGTGCTAAAAGTTTCTACTGAGGAGTAAACTCAGTAGCCTTAGGAAAGAAGTTAGAACAAGGTTTCTGATAAGTGGCAAGGTTTATATCAGGAGTCTGTGCCTGTGGTCAGATATTCAGATATAATTGCACTTAAATGAGATGAGGTGTTGCTTTGTCTGTCTTTCTTTCTTCCTTCCTTTCCTTTCCTTTCTTTCTCTTTTTCTCTCTTTCTTTCTTTGTTGGTTGTTGGGCTTGAACTCGGCCTGGGCACTGTCCCTGAGCTCTTCATCTCAAGGCTACTACCCTATCCCTTGAGCCACAGCGCCACTTCCAGTTTTCTGGTGATTAATTGGAGATAAGAGTCTCACAGTCTTTAGTGCCTAGCGCCTAGCCTAGGGTGGCTTTGAATGTGATCCTTAGATCTCAGCCTCCTGAATAGTTAGGATTACAGGCGTGAGCCACCCTGGAGTGTGAACTCAGGTCCTAAGTGCTTTATCTGAGCTTTTTTGCACAAGACTAGCACACTACCACTTGAGCCACTTCTGGCTTTTTGCTGGTTAACTGCAGATAAGAGTCTAGTGGACTTTCATGCCCCAGCTGGCTTTCAACCTTGATCCTCTGATCTCAGCCTCCTAAATAGCTAGGATTACAGACAAGATCCACTGGAGCCTAACATTTGCTAAAGAGTTTTCTTTGATGATGGGCTGGAAGTATGGCCTAGTGGTAGAGTGCCTGCCTAGCATGCATGAAGGCCCAGGTTCAATTCCTTGGTACCACATACTTAGAAAAAGTCAGAAGAAGTGGTGCTGTGGCTCAAGTGATAGAGCTCTGGCCTTGAGAAAAGCCCAAGGACAGTGCTCAATCCTAGAGTTCAAAGCCCTAGGACTGGCAGAAAAAAAAAATTTTTCTTTAATGTTATCATGTTGAACTTGTAAATAATAACAATAATGGTAAATAACATTATCAGGTTGCATTCATAATTGAAAAACTTGGGGGTTCTTTCCATAGTTATTCCTCACAAAATTGGCCGTGTCATAGAAGGAAGCCCAGCCGACCGCTGTGGAGAACTGAGAGTTGGAGATCATATTTCTGCAGTGAACGGGCAGTCCATTGTGGAGCTCTCCCATGACAGCATTGTGCAGCTGATCAAAGACGCCGGGGTCACCGTCACGCTGACCGTGGTTGTTGCGGACGAGGGTGAGGAACCAGTAACACTGCCTTTCCCAGCTGATCTCAGAGGCACAGAGCCTGCAGCATTGCCTGAATCCCCCAGGTCACAGGACAGCTCCTGTGCCTCTGTCTCCTTGTTTGCCTTTTCTGTCTAATAAACCATAAAGATAGTTTATTATAAGGTTCTCAGCGGCTCCTGAAAAATAATGTGGCTAGTGAGTGGTAGCCCTTTATGTAAAGAAGCAAATACCCAGACTTGAATGCTTACTACCAAACACTTTTCAAGTCCAGTTTTCTTAAATAAATGTCTTGGGCCTCAGCTTGAGTGAGAGAAATCTGTTAAGCAACTCAAAGGAAGGCGCTGTTGATACTGAGCCTTTGTGTCAGGCTCAGGCCTTCAAGCTGGGCAGCTTTCCAAGCAGGGTCTGGTATGGAAAGCAAATAGGGCATAAAACACGAAACTGGAGCTCTGGAAGGGGGCCTTGCCTTGCTGTAAAGCTACCTTTGAATCATTTAAGAGTCTCTAATTAGAGACATTTTGAATCAGTCCAGGTTTCTTGTTTACGAATTTCTAAGTATAATTATTCAGTGATCCTCTTGTTTTTGCTTGACCTTGTAAAACTAGTGAGAAGACAAAAAAACACAATGGTGAAGGATCATTTTGGATGTAAAATTCCTCATTCAGTAATGCTACTCATGATCTTATTCCCGTCAGCTTCTAGATCTTATATCTATCTTTGCTCCTGTTCTTCTCTCCCACTCCCTCCTCCTCTTCTCTGCATATCCATCGTTCTCTCTTTCCCCTCACCACTCATCTGTATTGTGAGTCTTAGTAGTCTTGAATTCCTGAGCACAAGAGATCTTCCTGCCTCAGCTTCTCAAGTGCTGGGACTACAGGTGAACCACCACACCTAACTTGTATTACTTGATTTCTAACTTTCCATTTTTTCTTGTTGGTGCAGGTCCTGGGCCTTGAACTCGGGGCCTGGGCACTGTCCCTGAGCTTTTGTGCTGTACCACTTTGAGATGCTTCCAACTTTTTGGTAGTTAATTATAGATGAGAGTCTCACAGACTTTCCTATACCCAAGCTGGCTTTGAACTATTGTCCTCAGCCTCCTGAATCACCCAGGATTACAGGGGTGAGCCACCAGTGCCCAGTTGTTTTGTTTGTTTGATGCTAGGGTGTAACTCAAAGCTTCATACTTACTCAGTTAGCACTCTACACTTGAACCATGCCTCCTGCCTTTTTATTTTTTTGAGTCAGGGTTCCACCAACTTTGTTCAGATTGGCCTGGGCTTGAAGTCTTCCTTCTGCATGCTCTGCTTTTGGTGTGTGCCACCATACCTGGCATGCATAGCCTCTCAATGTACAGTCACATCCCTGCTGAATCCCTTGGCAAATTTCTGATTTCTGCTGTTTTCTCATCTACCCAGAGCCTCACGGCCCACCATCAGGAACGAGCTCCGCCAGGCAAAGCCCAGCACTGCAGCACAGGCCCGTGGGGCAGGCACAGGCCCGCCATGTGCCTGGAGACAGGTGGGCTCCTCATGGGTTTGATATTTTCCTCCTTACCTTCCTGATCCCCATCCACCTAGACGGCTATGGAAGCCAGCTGCTTGGGTCACAATGAGAATTTCATGTACCTCCTATACCTTCCCTGCGCCTGCCACCCAGCCAGCCTCCATCCCAGGCAGCCTCCAGCTTTGCTGCTCATGGCTGCCTGGCTTGGATCAGGAAGCACCACACATCTTCGCAGACTTCCTGTGCAGATCAGGACATGTCTTCTACATAATCCTTTCCTCTTATTGTAAATATTGGTCATAGAAACTCAGCATTTGCTACAGGAGAGCCAGGTACATTCACCTGCTAGTCTCCCTGTGCTAGGTGAGCACAGTTCTCTTTGAGAGACTCGGCACCAGTACACGCTCAAGCAGAGGGGTTGCCCAGCTGCAGGTGGCTGCCAGACACCTTCTCAGTTCAGTCAATACCTGATTTCCCTCTTCCAGAATGGCGTTGGAAGGAGAAGGTGGAAAAGACGGGCCCAACTCCTACAGACACTCGTGGTCGGACCACAAGCACCTCGCCCAACCCGACACTGCCGTGATCTCCGTTGTAGGTGGCCGGCACAACCAGGTAGACATCCACGTGCTGCGCTTGCACAGACGGTGGAGTTTGATTGCACACATGTTTAGATCAATCTTTTTTTCAAGCATTGGTCATAGTTGTGACCTGCTTTGTGCATCGCTTTTGCTTGGTTTGCTTCTATAAGAGGATATAAAGAATAAGAAAAGTTTCCCCTAGAGGAAGAGGAATTTGAATGTTGATTGGGTACTTGCATGAACCTGGGGCCATAGCTGATCACAATTCAGGCTTTTGGTTGTTTGCTTGTTTCTTAGGAAAATTACTTAAAGGAAGCGTTTTCTAAACCTCTGTTCTTCAGTAGTTCTGTTGCACATTGACCAAGCAGAAGACATTTCTGCTCTGGGTGAATTTAGGCCTTGCAACCAACGCTTGTATTCTCTGCTCGTGCTGTAGCCATGTGCATAGAGAGACGAAGTCGATTTTCTGAGTTATCAAAGTTGTCTTTCTTCACAGTGTACACAGGGCAGCGTGTGAAAACTGACCTCCTCTCCTCTCTCTTCCAGAGCCTCGGCTGCTGTCCTGTGGAGCTGGAGCGAGGCCCTCGGGGCTTCGGCTTCAGCCTCCGAGGAGGGAAGGAATACAACATGGGCCTGTTCATCCTCCGCCTCGCCGAGGACGGGCCCGCCATCAGAGACGGCAGGATTCACGTGAGTGGGCTTCTGGCACTAGACTGCAGGCATCTAGAAATAAATAACTGAGCGTGAATGAAAGCCTAAACCTGGAAGCAGGAATTTTCATCGGCACTTTCTACCTTGATAAGTAAAATACATTTCCATCTCATTAAAGTCTTTAGAAAAATAGAACAAAATACAGTCTTCAGTTCCTTCCAAGAAACAGATCAGTAATACGCATGCCATCCGTGGCTGCCTGTCAGGCTCACAGTGGGAAGACCTGGCTCGTGGAGTCTGTAAGCCATCCCCACCCCACCTTTTTTTTTTTTTTTGTCTCCAAAATGGAAAAGTCATTTATTTAAAAATCATTTTGTTCACTTAAAAAAAAATACCTTCAGTTAGTTGTCACTTAACAGTTTATGGATACAGTTCATCTTGCTCAACATTCTCACCCATACCTCCCTACCCACACCTTTCCTCACCAGTCCCAGGTTTGAGCTCAGCCTGAGCACTGGCCTTGGGTTTTCTCAATGCTAGAGCTCTACCACTTGAGTCACAGCACCACTTCTGGCTTTTTTTATATATATAAGTGGTACTGAGGAATTAAACCCAGGTCTTCATGCGTGCTAGGCAAGCACTCTAACCACTAGGCCCAACTCCAGGCCCCTCACTCTTAATTTTGTGGGATATATGTTGAATTATTGATTGTATTCTCTTCTTTTCCTCTTCACTCACCTACTAGTCCCTTCCCCTTGGCCATACCCCACGCCTCTCAAGTACTCACTTCATGTGTTTTATTTTGACTTTGCCTTTCTAAGGAATTACACATTCTTTGAGTTTCCCTCGAATCCACCATATTTCAGTTAATATATTTATATACATGTGCAGACTACCCAATGTACTTAAAAATGTATTATCTATGCCTACCTCCCACATATAAGGGAAAGCATTCATCTTTTGTCACTCTGGGCCTGACTTACTTCACTTAATGTAATTATTTCTCAGTTTTTCTGTTTCTTTATAAATGGTTCAATAGCATTCTAACAGATGAGTAAAATTCCACTGTGTATATATACCAGATTTTTTTCATCCATTTGTCAACTGAGAGGCATATGAGTGGATGCCATCCATGCCTTGGCTATGGTGAATAGTGCAGTGAACATAGTTGTGCTGGTGACATCACTGTGTCCTGGTTGGTTACCTTTTGGGAGTAAAATTGCCAGATCACTGAGTAGTTTTATGTTTAATTTTTTTTGAGGAACCTCCACACTGCTCTCCAGAGTGATAGAACGATTTTCTACTCCCACCATTAGGGTTTCTTTTTGGCCCCATCCTCACAGCATGTTATTGTTTTCTTGATAATGACATTCTAACTGGGGTGAGATAGATCTCAGTGTTGTTTAATTTGCATTTCCTTTATGGCCAGAGATGTCAGACATTTCTATTAGCCATTTTCAGTTCTTCTGAGAAGATTCTCTAGTTCATTAGCCTATCTTTTCTTTTTTTTTTTTTTTTTGCCAGTCCTGGGCCTTGAACTCAGGGCCCGAGCACTGTCCTTGGGCTTTCTCAAGGCTAGAGCTCTACCACTTGAGGCACAGCACCACTTCTGGCCTTTTCTGTGTATGTGGTACCAGGGTACCCAGGATTTTATGCTTGCTAGGCAAGCACTCTGCCACTAGGCTGTGCTCCTGGCCTTATTAATCAGGGCACTGGATTTTTTTGAGAGTGTGTATGGGTGTGTGTGTGTGTGCTGCTCCTTGGGCTTGAACTCGGGACCCTGAACACTGTGTGAACTTTTTGCTCAAGGTTGGCACTTGATCTACCTCTGGCTTCTTTGGAGCTTGATTGGATATAAGAGTCTCACAGACTTTCCTGCCTGGACTGGCCTCTAACCATGATCCTCTCAAATCTCAGCCTCCTGAGTTGCTAGGAATCGAACACACAGCTTTATAAGTGCTAGGCAGCTACTCTGCCACTGAGCCACATTCCCAGCCCAGTTCTAGGCTTTATTTTGTGATGGTTGTTGTTCATTTTGGGTTTTGTTTGCTTGTTTTTTAGACTGTTGCAAATGGGGTTGCTTTACTGATTCAGTTTCTGTCTTGTCAGTGTTGGCATACAGGAAAGCTACTGATTTTTCTGGGTTGATTTTATACCCTGCTACTTTAGCAAATTTTTGAATCAGCTCTGGTAGCTCGTAGGGGGAGGAGGGTGTGAGTCTATAGGGTCCTTCAGATATAGGATTATGCCATCTGCAAACAAGGATAGTTTTACTTCTTCCTTCCCTATTTCAATCCTTTTTGTCTTTCTCTTGCCTTATTGCTGGTGCTAGAAATTCCAGTACTATATTGAAGAGAAGTGGAGGGAGTAGACATCCTTGTTTCATTCCTAATTTTAGAGGAAATGGTTTTAGTTTTTCACCATTAAATATGATATTTGCTGTAAGTTTGTTATAAACAGCATTTATTATATTGAGGACTGTTCCATGTTTCCTGTCTTCTCCAAAGCTTTTATCATAAAAGGTTGTTGGAGCCTGTTACCTTAGGCAGACTAGAACTCTGTGCTACTCCATCATAGATGCCATAGGAAAGTCTTCTTTTTTTTTTTTTTTTTTTGCCAGTCCTGGGCTTGAGCTCAGGGCCTGAGCACTGTCCTTGGACTTTCTCAAGGCTAGAGCTCTACCACTTGAGCCTCAGCACCACTTCCGGCTTTTTTCTATGTATGTGGTACTGAGGAATCGAACCTGGGTCTTCATGCATGCTAGGCAAGCACTTTAACCACTAGGCCAAACTCCCGGCCCAATCTCTTCTTAACTCTTAACATCAGAAAGACGGAAGTGGAGCTGTGGCTCAAAGTGCTAGGGTGCTAGCCTTGCATGAGAGCTCAGGCAGCATCTAGGCCCTAAGTTTAAGCACCACAACCAACAGCCACAAAAATCATACTAATACATGCAAAAAAAAATATAGGCTTCATTTTATAAACTAGTTAACTCACTGGTAATCAGGTGATGCTCTAGATAGGCTTCCCTGGGCTTCCCAGTAGCGCCCTGCACCTCCTCTGACCACTGGCAGTGGGGAAAGAGGCTTCTTCTCTCTACTTTGTGTTGAGGCCTAGGTGTGAGTGGGGGGGGGTGTCAGGGGACATGTAGGGGACTGTGGTCATCCCTTCACCCCCTCTCTACTTCCAAACATCATTTATAAAAGCTTTGTGGGGCCGGGAGTTTGGCCTAGTGGTTAAAGTGCTTGTCTAGCATGCATGAAGACCTGGGTTCGATTCCTCATTACCACATAAATAGAAAAAAGCCGGAAGTGTTGCTGTGGCTCAAGTGGTAGAGCTCTAGCCTTGAGAAAGTCCAAGGACAGTGCTCAGGCCCTGAGCTCCGGACCTGAGACTGGCAAAGAAAAAAAAAAAAGCTTTGTGCCTGGTACTGAAAGAGTTGGGAAGAGGCGTCCCAACCCAGATAAGAGCAGATGTGCCCAGGTAAAGAAGGACGATTAGAGACAGTCACCCAAATGATGGGTGCTCTAATTGGTGGTGAGCAGACACTGAGGGATAGAAAGCTCTTCACACCTCAGAACCTCCACCAAACACAAAGCAAAACAAAAGCACCTTTAAGAGACCAGGACACTAGGCACTTGGCAGGAGATGGCATGTGAGGCCAGGTGTGGGATGAGTGTGGCACCTGGAGTGACAGCCCAGGAAACCTTAGAGAGCAGTGGCCAGGAAGAGCTCCAAGGCCTTCAGTGAGTGGAGCAGAAACAGTTGAGGAAATGGGGTGGATGGGAAGATGTATCTTGCAGCCAGGGCAGGAACGTGTGACAGGGAGCAGAGTGGGAGTGTGTGAGGGGGCCGGGCAGGGTGGTGCCCTTGGAAGTAGCTGAGAGGACAGGTGCCATTGCCCTCTTTTCCACTTTTGGTTCTCCTGCTTCACCTTTCTCCACCTCTCATTTCTCTATTCTTTCTTCTCTGCTACCTTCTTTACCTCATAGTTTTTGTTTTGTTTTGTTTTTTGTTTTTTCCAAGCCCTGTCCTTGAGCTTTTTTGTTCAAGGTTAGTACTCTACCACCTGAGCCACAGCTCTACTTTTGGCTTTTTGGTGGTTAATTGGAGATGAGTCTCTCAAGACTTGATTGCCCACGCTGGGTTTGAACTGCGATCCTCAGATAATCTTAGCCTCCTAAGTAGCTAGGATTACAAGTGTGAGCCACTGGTGCCCAGCTAATAACTCGTTTTAGATAAAGTTTTTCTATTGACCGGTTCCCCAAATTCCATTTCTTTAGAATGTGCATCTGTAAATCTGCCATCCAGCCAAGCTGTCCAGGCAGCGGCAGTGCGGAGTGAGGCAGGGTTGTGGGAAGGACTCCCGCCACAAGGTGCCTTCGCCTCGCTTAGAAGTCAGTTCAAGACGCAGCTCTGGTCTGAAAGGGCACTGCAGAAATTGGTGTCGTTTGGTCAGTAGACACTTAGCCTCTTCTACTGCTTAATATTTCATAGAGATCTTAGATTTTTTTTTCCTTTTTCTAAGGTGCTGGGGGAAATAAAGGCATTTCTTGCACCTGCTTTGAGAACCATAGATTCCAAGATAGCCAGAAAACTGACTTGTTAGCCATTTAAAACCTTTCCCACGTTGGATCTTTGTGGAATAAGGAAAAGTATACTTGCTCTCTTCCTACTGCTGCACCTGAGCCACCGGCATGCCGGTGAAACAGGCACCAAGCAGGGGCTGGAGGAGCTGCCGCCTCACCTCCCTGTGGCTCTCCTCCCCAGGTTGGTGACCAGATTGTGGAGATCAACGGGGAGCCCACACAAGGCATCACGCATACGCGAGCCATTGAGCTCATCCAGGCTGGAGGAAATAAAGTCCTTCTTCTCTTGAGACCAGGATCCGGCCTGATTCCTGACCATGGTAAGTGAGGCCGCTGGAGCCCTGGGCTGTGCTGGGATTGGAGGGAGACAGTGCATCAACTAATCCAAAGGCAGGCCCCCCGAGCGCCAAGCACTGGCTGTGTAAACGTGAACAAGTGGCTTCAAATGGGCGCTTGTAGGGCCAATATGTTTAGTGGTATTTTGGACGCAGGGACTGCCTCTGTAGAGAAGTAAACCTGTAAAGGGCAAACAACTCAATTGCCGCAAAAATCCCAATAAAATGTCTGCAGAATATCCCAGCTTCTCTGTTCCATGGCTAATTACACATTGCCAAAGAAATGTATGTACTTAGAATAAGACAAGTTTGTCTTTTAGTGAGTAACTATCATAAGAACTTGAGGATTTACTGTTACTTGTCAAAAACAAGCTGCTTAGCCTGCCATGAGGTTTGTACTTCTGCCCTGGCTTCGGCTGCCTCCGTTTCACTGCGGACTTCCGACTGTCAGCGTCCTGGGAGAGCACTGATTATTTTGGAGTGCATGATGTTAGAAATTAGAGGCAGTACTATAACTCCTTAGTATTGGTCTCCTCCGCCCAGACCCAGGCTTTCTAGGGCAGACTTGGGCATGTCTTCCCCTGCCCGCCATTCTCTGGCTCTAGTGCCTTCCACCATCCGCTTGTAGACCATGCATTCCCGTGACATCTGTACTCATCGTGCGCATTGTCTTCACATAGTCCTAGGCTTTTTCTCTTCCTTCTTCAGGTTTGGCTCCTTCCGGTCTGTGCTCCTACGTGAAACCTGAGCAACATTAAGGCTTTCAGGGCTTTTCTTGGTCTTTCCTTAAAAAGACTTGGTAAATTTGCATGTCTTATAAATCACCTCCTTCTTTTGTTTTCTTGTTAATTAAAAACGATGCTATTAAATGCATCTGTTTCTATCTTCTGCACTTTTCAGTCTCCTTTGGCATTAAATTTGGCGAGCATAGTTCAAGAAAAGTATTTACAAATACTCACAGCCCTTATTTGGGTTACTGGAGTTGGTTTGCTCTTATTAATGATTTTGAGATGTCTGAGTGCTATCCATTATCATACCATAACTAATTGTAAACCCTCTTGGACCAGATAATTTAGTCCAATAATTTATTATCATTTCTATTAACTTTTCTGCCTTGGCTGTACAAGTAATTCACAGATCCTACATTAATTAGGTCACTAATTATACATAATTAGAAAAATGAATTTACCTGCCTGTGTACTCAGATGTCTGCCTTCACAGAGAGATAGGTAAATATTCACCAGTACAGTTTAAGGGACTGGCCGAGGTCGAGTGTTACTGTGCTTCTTTCTGCTTCCCCATGTAACGCTGTTGCCCTCGACCCTCTCTAGGTGACTGGGACGCGAGTAATTCTCCATCTCTCAGTGTGATCTACGAGGAGCAGCCTCCACGCACCCCGTCTCCACACGCTGCTCCTGCACGTGGCGCGTCTCCCAGGGGAGCTCAGCTGTGTGGAGAAGCAGAACTGAAGGACGCTGGCCCCGAAAAGAAAAACACTTCACAGGAGCCTCCACCCGAGCTCACTCATCAGTCTCCTCTCCAGAAACCTGTGACTAGGAGAGCGCCACACCACAGCGACAAGAAGCATCTACTAAAGGTAGAGGATGACATGGCACCAAGAGGCAGGTCTGCTAGTCCCCAAAAATCAGCTAACCGCCATTCAGAGGAACATCTGGGGAAGATTCCCAGTCCTCGGAAAGATGTCCCTAAAGGAAAACCGAGAGATGGATCACTCAGCCCTAGGAAAGGGGAGAATAAAGGCCCAATGGGCGCCACGGCCGGCTCTGGACAAGGCCACAGCAGAAAGGGCAGGGGGCGCTCCTCCAGCCCAAAGAAGCAGCCCAGAACAGAAGGAGGCCAGGACGCAGCAAGTGCAGCAGCTAAATCCCCAGAAGGGGCCCGGGCTGGGGACAGTGCTAAAGAAGGGGCCCGGGCTGGGGACAGTGCTAAACTGCTCTCCGATGGGAGAGAAAAAGCCAGTGCCATGAGGAAAGATCTGAAGCAGAGCCCACGGGAGAAAAACAGAGCCCGGTCTCCAGAGAATCAAAGCAAGAGAGTGGAGGCCAAGTCTCTTTCCGCCACAAAGGCGTGGAGCGCTGCTAGTGGGGCAGAGCCAGAAGAGGGGACAGAAAGGAAAGCAGCCACCAGAGACACGAGCTCTGGTCGAGAGAAGCCAGGAGGCACCCAGCCGTCAGAAAAGAAGCTAAAGGAGGAGAGGACGGCACTCGGTCAGGTGGACACCCACAGAGGGAGGGAGGCAGCAGCGACTGACCAGGGCCAGGAGGGCGCTCGGAAAACTCCCATTACCCCAGGGCCCTGGAAGGTGCCAGGCGCTCACAAAGCCACAGCAGCTGTTACTGGGGCTGAGAAACGGCCATGACCCAAGTTGTATTCTCTTCTCTCACACACGCAAAAGCATTTCCAAAAGTAATTTTCCACAATTCAGAATCCATCAGTACGTTTTACTTTGAGCATCTAGGACCTTTGGCATTGCCCAGAGCCTCTGCCCCCGCCCAGCCTCATATGTGTCTGAACGAATGGCAACTTGTGGTTGCCACTAGTGCTGTATTTGTGCCACATTACCCACTGCCATGTCTGCTCTGTCCTCATGCACATAGCTCCGCAGGGCTGCACTCGGGTGGCTCCATAGCATGTTGCATGTTTACAGAGAGAGCGAGTCCTCGCAGAAGAGGCTGTGAGCTCCTCGCTGAAAATGATGGTTACCTCTTGTAACAGCTGCAGATGGTACCCCAGTTTAAAAATAGAACCCCAAAGCATCACTATTTTAAAGCAAAACAATGTCCAGAGGCTTTTTTGTTTTCATTTGGATGGATAGGATGTTTAAAATAACTGTTAAAGCTGTTCCTTACAGGTCAGGAGTATGGCCTAGTGGTTAAAGTGCTTGCCTAGCATGCACAAAGACCTGGGTTCCATTCCTTGGTACCACATACATAGAAAAAAGCCAGAAGTGGTGTTGTGGCTCAAGTGGTAGAGCTCTAGCCTGGAGAAAGTCCAAGGACAGTGCTCAGGTCCTGAGCTCAAGTCTAGAACTGGCAAAAAAAAAAAAAAAGCCATTCCTTACAAATGAGTGCCCACAGTGCAAGCTGTGGTGTTGCCTGCCGCAGCCCTGCACTCGGCCACCTTGGCACTGTGAAGCCACAAGGATGCGGCTAGTGCTCACCCAGGTCGCTACTAAAAACGTTAAGCTGTACTGCATAGTTGAAGAGTCAGAAGAGGGTGCAAAAAAGAGTGTGTGACACTTAGTCATGAAACCAGCCAGACTAAACAGCAGCTCCCTGGTTGAGGAGAAAGCCAGCCATCTGGGGCAGCATCTGCTCCAAGCCAGGCCTCCGTTCTCAGCTGCATCAACTCTCCTACTCAAACACAGGAGAGGGAGACAGGATGCCTGCTCAGCTCACGCTCCTCAGATCCTCCCTAGAAACTGTGCGGGAAGGTGGGAAGGTGGAGCTCGTCTCCAGCCCCACAGCAGGGCGGGCTCCCTGCATGGCACTCAGGTGTCCCAGAGCCACTAGGTCCCAGGGGATCAGAAGGCATGTTCTGTCATCCAGCACTGCACCCAGGTCCTTCCCTCTGTGAGTCTGTGAACCCCATGTGTAATACCAGCCCTGTGGCTGATACACGCATCCCAAGGGAGGTTCACCGATGCCCCCATGCAGAGCTAGTCATCCACCCCTGTACCTTGATAAATGCTGACTTTAATAACCAGAGAAGTGGTTTATTTTCCCTCTAGTCCACAATTAGTGATACAGATCCTATTTTTCATGTTATCTGTGACATGACTTCGACGTGGCTCTTCTCTGCATACCCTGGCACTGTACGGGTAGACCTGGCTTTGGCGCAGATGTGGACGTGCTGGTGTAAATGTTTATATATGTACAGTACCTTTATATATACACACTGAGGTTCTGACTAGAGAAGATCTGTAAATTGCTCGTTATTTTTTATATAGATATTAAAAAATGTTGATTGCCTGTATTTCTTTGACTCCCCCTTTTAAAGCTGCACTCTGTGGAGCGGAGTCCTCCGAGAGATTTGGGCCCCAAATAAGACACATTCAAAGCCTGCATGGCAGGAGATGCAGATCATGTGACTCTTATCATGTGTGGAATAATTAGAACTAAATAACATTACACCTATTTCTTACCTTCCATTGTAAATAAAATAAGTTTTGCTTAAATAATTTGCTAGTAGAAAGAGCCTTCTTGCACTGTCTTACTGGACACTGGTCACTGGAGTGTTTCCACTCATCACAGGACAGAAGTCTCTCTTTGGTCTGGAAGTCCACATTCTTAAAACTATCAGAACAAAGTCAGACGCGGCGGCTCACACCTGTAATCCTAGCTACTCAGGAGGCTGAGATCTGAGGATCAAGGTTCAAAGCCAGCCCGGGCCCAAAAGAACCTGAGACTCTTACCTCCAATTAAGCTCTAGAAAATGGGAAGTGGGGAAGAGCTCAGGAACAGCGCCCAGGCCGAGTTCAAGCCCTATGACCCACCAAAAAAAAAAAAAAACTATCAGAACAAATTGTTTTGGACTTGATTTCATTTACCCTTTTGAATAAACAAGGCCTAGCGCTTATTTCAAGACCCTGGCTAATTCTAATCAAGGAAAAAAGTAAATTTCTATCGTTACGTGTACTTACACTAACAATAAACTCACACATACTATCAGGTGGTAAGACCCTGAGTTCAAACCCAGCAACAGGTGGGAATGGAGTAGGAAAGAGAGAAACCCAAGCCCTCGTTTCCAAGGCCTGCAGTGGAGATGTATCCAACTGCTTCTGAGGGGAAGTAGAACGGAATGGTTCGTGGTGGCCACTTCCTCCCTGGCAGATGACATGGCCGAGGCCCTATAGAGCCCTGAGTTCTGACACCACTGCATCATCTTTAACAAGCAGCTTTAAACAGGATCAACTGTAAGACTCTTGGGCCCAGAAAAGCATTGGCATTTTATTTTCATCTAAGAGCAACTTGCTGTTCAAAAAAGAACTAAGAAATAAAAAGAAATGTAGAAATAAAAAGCCAAATGCTAGCCAGGCCCAATGGCTCACACCTGTAACCCTAGCTACTCAAGAGGCTGAGATCTGAGAATCAGAATTCAGTCTGGCGTAGGCAGCCTGGACAGGAAAGTCCATGAGACTTTATCTCTAGTTTACCACCCAAAAGCACGAAGGAGAGCGTGGCTCAAGTGATAGAGCACCAGCCCTTGGGCAAAAAAGCTGAGCAGGATGTGAAGCCCCCCGTTTATTTTTTTTCTTCCACTTGAACTCGGCCTGGGCACTGTCCCTGAGCTCCTCAGCTCAAGGCTAAAGCCCTACCCACTCATCGCCCACTTCCCGCCTTTGGAGGGTTAATTGGAGATGAGTCTCACAGACTTTTTAGTGCCTGGCTAGAGGCCCTCATTCTTATCTCAGCTTTGTCTTGAGTAAATGTTCCATGGCGCCACATCTGCAGGATACCCGGCACTGCCAAGTATAAAACCAGAACCAGCGGAAAATAGGGACTGCCAGGAAAGAAGAGAAATCCCAAAGGAGTCAGAATGAGAAAAGCAAGGCAGAAGAGGGGATGAGAAGAGCACAGCAGGAGTAGGATGGAGAGTTGTATAAAATGACAACCCCACACTATGGCCAATCAGAGTCGATGACTCAGGCTCCTCAAAGACCACATGGCTCTCACAGAACCTTACCAACAGCCTGGCACTGAGCCTGGTCTAAGGGCTCACAGTTCAAAGCCAGCCTGTGAACCAAAGTCTGTGTCTCTTCTCCAATTAACCACCAGAAAGCTGGAAAGTGGTGCTGTGGCTCGAGTGGTAGAGCACTAGCCTTGAGCTAAAGAGCTCAGGGACAGTGCCTAGGCCCAGAGTTCAAGCCCCACAACTGACAAAAATTTTTTTAAGGTTACTAACCTCAAGTGACCAAATGGTCGAGTTGTGGCTGCTGAATTCCTAACAGTGAGCTCAGTTTAGTAAGCAAACATGCTAATAAAAAACAGGGTGGTGTGTGTAGAAGCTAAGGGCACCATCTTGCTCTGCTTGAAATCCTGAGCTCTGCCAGCCATGAGAACTTTTCCTGCCAGAAACAGGACACAGAAAGCAGTTTTCCATAATCCATGTGGTAATGCTGGTGCCTCTAAGACATACTAACAAGCCCGGTGACACTGGCAGGCAGGCAGGCATCATGGTGAACCCAGCAAACCTGGAAACCCTGCGCCCAGGACCTGT
The DNA here is from genome assembly GCF_031878675.1 of Megascapheus bottae. Classification (NCBI taxonomy): domain Eukaryota; kingdom Metazoa; phylum Chordata; class Mammalia; order Rodentia; family Geomyidae; genus Megascapheus; species Megascapheus bottae. The sequence goes on from NC_143514.1 coordinate 716,425, forward strand.
GCCTCAGTGGTGGCTTGCTTGGTTCCAGCTGCACTTCCAGGGGAGCCGATGGGCTTAGCTGTGCATTTATACTAAGTACCAAGGACACCACATGACAGTTGCAACCTCACCACCTCAGGTACTCACTGACCCATTTAACAGGGGCAGGAGGGGTGATGCCTCAGGCCAAACATTTGAACTCAGAAGACCTGACCTCAGCACCCATCAGCAGATATCCATGTTAATGACAGCTCACAATCTTCCAGCACTGTCTGTGCAGTACAATGGTATTAAGTACACCTCACAGCAAGTTCACAAATCTCTGTGGAAATCTCTGGGCTCTCAGTGTGCTTGGAGAGTCTTCAAAGCAGGCATGAACAAAATTGTATATGTTACTCACTCACTGCTCCTTAGCGCACACAGGTACATTCACACACAGGTGACCACACACACACGGCCTGCTATGGTGGCTCTGCACAGAGAGAAGAACGCACCAGTGGCCCTGCCTGTGCTCATGGAATCGGGGTCACCCCAGCATGTACCTGACACAACCAGTGTCACTTGTGGATCAATTCAAATTTCTCTTCAAATGAACAGAAATTCACTACTTAGATTTTTCTTGCTTTCAATCACAAACTAGGCCTGGAAACTGAATTATCCAGTAAATTTCTTTTATTTGGATTTGACCTAAAATAGCTTGATCTCCCTTTGATAGAGAAATGCCCAATTCCATAGACTACCATAGAAAAGTACTGAGTATACATTTTTCCAGTACGATACTTGCTTAAGTGCTTTGGGCATCAACCAGAGTTACCCAAAAGACTGTCCAGCAAATACAACTCAGTTCTTAGGTGCCAGAATGGATTTCTTCTCCTGGAACACGGTTGTTACTGACTGGGGTCTATCGTCTGCTGACTGCACATGGTTGAAGGTGTGGCGTGCACAGGTGGGCGGGGTGTCCTCTGCCCAGCTCTGCCAGCTCTGCCAGGGCCCAGAGCAGCCATCTCTCCTCAGTGGGCGAACGGACGCCATGCAGGGAGGTCCAGGGCATGACTCACCTTAGGACTTAATCTTCCACAGCTAAGAAAGAAAAACACCAACCAACTTAGTTGGCAAACAGGCAAGGTGTACACAGCCTCACAACTAAAGAGGAAAAAATAGCAACTCATCACAGCCACAGGTGAAGGGGGAAAAACAACTTTCACGGGATCAAAACTGACATCATGCAGCTCATGGACCACGGGCTCGCTCTCGTTCTGAGATGGGAGCAACACCTCCCGCCCGGGCACTGACGGGACACAATTCAGACTTCAGCAACCTCACTCGTAAGAGCTGTTACTATCCACGTGGGGAATGCAGAGAGCAAGGTGGGAAGCACGAGCCAGAGAGCTACACCTAACTTCCCCACACTCGCCTGTGTACACACACACACACACACACACACACACACACACACACACACACACACACACTCTGAGAGCAGAGGGCATGGAAGCAGTCACTTACTCTTATATTAAACCCCAGAAGGTCACTTATGACTCCTGAGACGGCCGAGAGGATAACGACTCTCGTGATGTTGTAGATGAGGGGGTTCATGGTCAGCCCGTAGAGTCTAAATGGGGTGTCCAGCTCCTGCAAAGCCAGAGCCAGCATGAGTCACGCCAGGAGGGGGACCACACACCTGCCTTTCCAAGGTTACCTGCTCGAGGTGTGGGAGGCACACCTGGAACCAACAAGCATTTTAGATGGCCTCGTTCATTCATCTTCAACATTGTGATACACGCTGCCAATCATCGGAATCTAAGCAAGACCGGAGATTTCTCCTTACCTGTCACTAACCCCACAGTGTCAGGTTGGCATTTTAAATCTACACAGCCTGGTACTTGTCTGTCATGGTGATCTTTTCTAAGAAGTAAAGCACTGATTTATTTTTGCTAACTTAAGGGAACGATTTAGTTCATTGTACTCTCTCTTGTACGAACAACTGCGTATTACACACACTTCTCTTCCAGAGGTTGGGTAGGAAGCAGGCCAAGGCCTTGAGGAGTTGCCAAGCGAGGCAGTATGGCCTTGGCCATGCATGGAGTGTTCTCAGTGCCACCACCAGAGCAGCGCCAGCGCGCCGGGCACAGGCCTAGCTGGGTAGGGGACCTGGAGCCCAGCACACAGCAGCTGCATGGGCCACACGGGCAGGGGCTCCCACAGATGGGGCAAGACTTCCATCCACCCCCTCCAGACGCCTTCACGCGGCAGGTGGGGTGATGGCTAACCCCTTGGGGTGGCTGCTCTGCAGAGCCACACACAGACCAGCAGGTCCCTGATGACAGCAAATCTGGTCTGCTGAGCAGCACAGGTTCCTTCTATATGGAAAAACCCTGCAGTCTCTGAATCCCAGATGGATTCTCCCTCACCTGGAGCGTGCCCTTCTGTTCTCCTCCAGTCTTGCTTCTGGGAGCAGTGACCACCTCATCTCTGGCCTGCCCATGCTTTGGACACCTAAAGCCTGAGTTCCAGGGCCTCCCGCCTAGCCCTTCATCACCCATCTCTAGCATTTTCTCAGAAAAGAAACCCACTTTTTCAGCTCATAGGGGTCATCCTAGCTACTCAGGAGGCTGAGATTTAAGGATCATGGTGCGAAGCCAGCCCGTCTAGGCAGAAAAGTTAGTGAGACTCGATGAAAATGCTGGGAGTGGAGCTGTGACTTATGTGGTAGACTGCAAGCCCTGAGCAACAAAGCTGAGGCACAGACCCACGCCCTGAGTTCAAGCCCAAGGACTGGCACCAAAAATAAAAGGAAAAGGAAGCTGATTTATCTTCAGTACAAGGATAGCACAAGGTGTCACTTACTTTCAGCAACTTGGTGGACAGCTTTAAGACATTGTTTACCAGAGTGAGCTGGTCTTTTTTATTTGGCTTTTTTTCCATCTTAAGATATAAATTAATCTAGGGAAGGAATAAAGATTAAGGTTAAGTTTCATAGAAAAACAAACTACATACAGCAGCAGGCATGGCTCAGTCAGTGGTACAGTGCCTGCCAAACAAGCATGATGTCCTGAGTTCAAACCCACAAATCATCAAAAATACCTTTTTTATTCTTTTTTTTTTTTGACAGTCCAGGGGCTTGAACTCAGAGCCCGAGTACTGTCTTTGAGCTTTCTTAAGGTTAACACTCTACTACTTGAGCTATAGCACCACTTCCGGCTTTTTCTATGTATGTGGTACCAAGGAATCGAACCCAGGTCTTTGTGCATGCTAGACGAGCACTCTACCATCAGGCCAAACTCCTGGCCAAAAATTACCTATTTTTTAAATTTCTAGCAACTATTTCTTCAGAGAGCACATACCATGTATACTAGCCCCCAAGCTTTTGGGCCAGGAAAACCTTAACAAAGATAATACATAACGGAATCAACAAACTTACATTTTAATAGTAATGATATACAATAAAATCGGCATGCAAATTCTTTTAAATTAAAAACAAATCTATCTTGGGGATGGGAGTTTGGCCTAGTGGTAGAGTGCTTGCCTAGCATGACCCAGCCAGGTTCGATTCCTCAGTACCAATATATCATAGAAAAGCCAGAAGTGGTTCTGTAGCTCAAGAGGTAGAGTGCTAGCCTTGCAGGGACCGTGCCTAGGCCCTGAGATCAAGCCCCAGGCCTGACAAAAATAAATAAACCTAAAAAAATAAAAGAGATGCTGCTTTGAGCTACTCTGTATTTACAAGGAACCATCTTCCATTGTTAGTATATAGTAGTATATTGGAAAACAAGTCTTCCAAATCCTGGTGAGATCTTCTGGGCTGGCATGGCAGAGTCTGGAAGGCTTTCCAAGTGGTGACAGATCCTCGAGAGACCGGGCCAGCGCAAGACCAGAAGCACGCTTTGTCACCAGGTCTTGTCCATCCCACCCATCCTGACTGACGGGGCCTGGAGCAGGCCACCGAGGAGAAACACAGGAGACCATGCCCTAATCATGCTGCTTACAGAGTAGCCAGGAGACCACGTGACTATGCAGTGCCCCTCCCTCCCAGCCCCACCAAGCCATACCTGTTCAGTGAGTAATACTGAAACATTGCTGTATTTCTTATTGGTTTCAGACCCCAGGGAGGCCAGGCGCAGTAAGAAGAGCAGCAGAGCTGTTTCCCAAACCAGGAACTCCCAGTTGTAAGCATCATTCAGAAAAGTTTTATGTCCTTGGAGAACCTATAGAGGACCCAATAACATTCAATCACAGGACGGGGAGTTTGGCCTAGTGGTAGAGTGCTTTTCTAGCATAGACAAAGACCAGGGGTCAATTCCTTGATACCACATACATAGAAAAAAGCTGGAAGTGGTGCTGAGGCTCAAGGGGTAGAGCTCTAGCCTTGAGAAAGTTCAAGGATAGTGCTCAGGCCCTGAGTCAAAGCCCAGGACTGGCAAAAAATAAATAAATTAATTAAATAAACATTTAATCACTTCTTCCCCAAGTGTAAAAGAATGTTTTAATATTTAAAGCAGAAGAATTTTTAATGCTCCTACAGTATTATCTTTAATACTTCATGATTAAGTTTCTTAGCATTTTCCCTTTTCCTGTCTGAGACAGCAAGGGGCTGGAAGCAACCGGGGGACACACGTTGACACGTCAGGAATAATGAAGTGCACTGTGGCCTCTCTGACTGCTGCAAGTAGACTCTTTCAAGTGCATGTGACCCAGCTAACTGTGCTAAGTGCGCTAGGTGTCTACCCCATCCCTGCCTGGCTGCCAGGCGTCCTCCGTTTCGGATCAAACAACATTAGCAAGAAAAGCTGAAATTGACTGAGTGCCTCTTCTGCTTCAAGTTCCCTGGTACTTGTTATTTTTAAAATGTGTTGAGGGGCCAGGAGCCTAGCCTAGTGGTGGAGTGCTTGCTTAGCATGCGCAAAGCCCTGGCTTCCATTCTGGGTACAACAAATACAGAAAAGGCCAGAAGTGGTACTGTGGCTCAAGTGGTAGAGTACTAGCCTGGAGAAAGCTCAAGGACAGTGCCCAGGCCCTGAGTTCAAGCCCTAGGACTGGTAAAAAGAAAATAAAATGTGTTGACTTAAGAGTAAAAAGCTAGGGATGGTGTCTAGACTCATGCTTCTCTGGAGGCTGAGATTCTAAGGACTATGGTTCAAAGATAGCCTGTGCAGGAAAGTCTGTGAGACTCTTATCTCCATTTAAACCCAAAATGCCAGAAATGGAGCTGTGGTTCAAGTCATGGAGTGCCAACTATGAATGAAAAAAGTTTGGGGCAATACCCAGGACCTGAGTTCAAGCCCCACGACTGGCACAAAAGGAAAAACCATCACTGCTCACAGCTGTCAGAATACAGTAGCTTTTTCTTTTCTTTCAGACATGGGGCTTGAATTTGAGGCCTAGGCACTGTGCCTAAGCACTCTGAGCTCAAGGTTAGCATGCTACCACTCTGAGCCACAGTGCCACTTCCGGTTTTTTGGTGGTTAATTGGAATTAAGAGTCTCACAGGGACTTTCTTACCCCAGCTGACTTTGAACCTCAATCCTCAGATCTTAGCCTCCTGAGGAGCTAAGATTACAGGCCTGGTTTACAGTAGCTTTTCTTTTCTTTTTTTGTGGGTCATGGTGCTTGAACTCGGCTGGGCACTGTCCCTGAGCAATTCAGCTCAAGGCTACCACCCTACCATTGAGCCAAGCCCCACTTCCCATTTTCTAGAGGTTAATTGGAGATAAGAGTCTCAGGTCCTTCTGTGCCAGGCTGGCTCTGAACCTCCTGGGTAGCTAGGATTACAGGCGTAAGCCACCATGCCCAGCTTTCACAGTAGCTTTTCTATCAGTCAAAAAATCAAACATTACCAACTACAGTTAAAGTGACCTGGCATCACCTTTAAAACCACGTTTAGTTTTATATTAAAATATTAGGAAAATTAACCAACATCCAAAAACAGCAAAAGAAATGCAGACATGGACTGGGAATGTGGTGCTTGCCTAGCATATATGAAGTCCTGAGTTCAATTCCTCAGTACCACATACAAAGAAAAAGCTGGAAGTGGCACTATGGTTCAAATGGAAGAGCACTAGCCTTGAGCAAAAGAAGCTCAGAAACAGTACCCAGGCCCTAAATGCAAGCCCCTAGACTGGCCAAAAAAAGAAAAAAGACATGCAGACACATTTAAAGCTGCACAGCTAAGCACACCTGCTAGGAAGCAGTGAACTGGGATTGCGAGGCTTTTACCTGGGCACAGCAGATGAAAGCGATGGACAGCGTCAGCAGGAAGACGGAGGACACGACCACGTCCACTGAGCGCTGCGGGCCTCGCCTCTGTGGGGGCACATGTGAGTTGGTGACGGCCTCAGTGGGAACGCTCACACAAACGACGATGCTCAGAGAACGTTCGGACAACATCTTAACACACTTTGGCACCTGAGTCTGAGGTGCTACAACCCACGTGTCCTCGATTCACTAATCTACTTCTACGTGTTTCCCAGTCAAAAAAAAAAAAAAGAAAAGAAGCGGTACTTACCAGAATGATAAATACTAGGGCAGAGTGCCCTAGGAAACTCTATTTTCTTTTCCTGAGCATTTACTTACTTCTACCAGCTCTACAGCTGTCCAGTAAATCTGCAAGCTGCTCACAGCACCCGTCCCAGGCAGACCCACACTGCCCAGGGCCTCTGCTGGCTATGCCGTGGCCCTGACGTCGCCACAGGAGACTGGCTCACCTTGAGAAAGGAGCGCAGCGATAGCCAGATCTTGATGTTCTCCACCTTTTTAAGTCTGAAATGAGGTATTTCGTATTTCCTAGCTTTCCTGGCTGAAGTAATATGGCTGAAGAGTTTTGCAAATAAAAATCTCTATAGGAGGTTAAATTAGAAAAAAAGAAATCACAAGGTGAAACATTCCTGCATGTCCCTGCGTGTCCGCGTAGCCCTCAATACCACCCCCACTATTCTCTTGAAGTATTAGAATGGGGAAGACTCTTCTTTGAGGTCCCCGAGAGTGGGCAGTGCGGCAATGTCCTTTATGCTCACTCCCTTGGCTCTGCCAACACACTGTGTAAGAACACAGGGCACAAGTGTGACAGTGCAAGGAATGGTGGCTGGAGACTCTGTGAATCCTCAACTCACACCATCTCTTACAAGATCATCACTCTGAGTACCCAAGTCGCACCTGGGGTCTAACACCCAGTAGCTGCCAGCCTACGGCACAGCATAGCCAATAACAGGAATTAACCCTCAACGACCAAAAGCGAGGCCAGAAACCGATCTGTGAAGGATCACACAGTTTCTCATCTACTAACCTGCTTATATGTTCTCTCTGCCACACACATCATGAAGAAAAACATCCAAGTAAGACACAGTCTCTCAAAAAAATTAATAATAGACAAAATGACCACAGGCATCACGGGCGGGGCCCCGCAGAAGAGCGTGAGCACTTCCTCAGCGGAGATGGACTTGATCTGGTCCAGGCTCTTCTCGTGGAAGAGGCGGTAGAGGAAAGGGAACAGGGTGAGCCCCGCGGTGACGGCATTGCCGAGCATCTGGTAGCCCCCGCCTTGCTGGCACGCATTCACCTGCAGATGGACGGGGTCCCCGAATTACGGCAGCCGTGGAGAAGCCTGCACCACCGCTACTTCAACACGAGCATGCACACTAGCAGAGATAGGGTCCCGGTCTCAACGCCCAGCTCCATGGGGAGAGGAAGCTGAGCACGACTGGGGACTCATCACAAGAGACGTGGAAGCTTTGGAGAGCAGAAACCACTACAGCCATTTGCTATGCACTACCAAAACTCTGGGACTTCCAAACTAAAACTACACCTGATTTGCAGAGCAGATAGGCAGATGGGTCCGGCTGGCGTAAGCCCTGGGGTATCAGGGGTGTCGGGGCGGGAGAGGGGGTGCCTGGGGGTGTCGGGGCGGGAGGGAGGGTGTCTGGGGGTGTCGGGGCGGGAGGGGGGGTGCCTGGGGGTGTCGGGGCGGGAGGGAGGGTGTCTGGGGGTGTCGGGGCGGGAGGGGGGGTGCCTGGCGCTACCCTGTTCATGATGACGCCGCTTATCTCCAGCACAGACATGTCCATCTTCTTGCACTCACTGCCTTCCCAGATGATGGCACTGACCCGGTCGGAGGCAGGGCTTGAATTCTGAAGCCAAAATAGGTGGTTCTAGGGAGGGAAATGCAAAGGTGACTCCAGCTGCCCTGAAGGCCCATCCTCCCCCAGGCTCAGGACGCCGGTGACCTCCTGCTGAGAGGCAGAAGGCAGAGCGCTGTCTACAGTGAGGTGACATTGCAAGCCTGGATTTCCCTCTCTAGACAAGCAAGGGAGAGAGCTGAGGTGTTGGGAAGGAAGTGTGCACAGAAGGGACTAGACTGGACTAGACTGGACAGCAGGGACCGCAGCAGGAGAGGTGCGGAGGGGCCGGAGACCACACTTACAACATCAGGCCTTTCTCTGGCCTTCCAAGGGCACAAACAAGCAGACAAAGCTCAAGAGCAGTCTTGACGGGAACAGCCTGCCGGCTCCCCTGCAGCCCAGTCTTGGGTGCCATTTCAGTAACAAGGCTCTTCCCACAGCCGAGAGAGAGGCTGATGAGGCTTTTCTTCACAGCACTGGGATCAAAAGCCAGGGCTGTTCATGCAGCCGCGCTGCCCTCTCTGGATGTCTACACAGAGGGCTAATATTTCCTGGGCTCATTCTTGCCAGACAGAAGTCCCGTAAGCTACCTCACAATATCCCAACATGTAGGACGGATACGTACCACCTGACACATGGTAACAATTTTACAAGCCTAGCGGATCTCCAAGTCTAGTTATCTATGATGCTGAAACCCGAACTTGAGAGCATCGTGTAATCTACGCTCCAGAGAAGCAGGTGATGGTTTGTACAATGTCTACGAAAACAAAAGCCATGAGCCCGGCCCTGCTCATACAAAGGAGTGGTAAAGATGCCACAAGGAAGACTGATCAAAACCTGAGGTGGAGGCACCTTTGGAGCATTTTCCCTCCCTCCCCTCCCTCCTGAGAAGTATGGGGTGGGGTCTGTGCCCCACAGGAAGTATGTGGTAGACACTGCCCACACGGCACCTGCTGAAAAACGTCCTCCGAGGGGTCGCGCTTGGCCCCTGCACGCAGGGCTCCTGCATGCGCGGCCTCACTGTCACTGGTGGCAGACGAGCGGCACTCAGGGCCGTGCAGGAGGTCATCCCACAGCATGTCCTCCGTCTCCGAGTCCTGGCGTGTGCTCTCCGAGTCCCTTCTGGAAAAGCGAAGGCTTCGGGAGCCACCAACCATGCCGGGCCTGGAACCCTTCGGGGGAAATGAATAGGACAAGAGCCTTCAAAACAAGTATGTGAACACCAACGTGAAAGCGAGTCCTTTATGCCCAGGCCGCCTCTGCTCCCCAGCCAGCAGGGCTGAGGTCCCTCCAAGACAACAGGCAAGCGGGGCGTCCAACCCATCATGCAGGGACAGGTGATCATGCCAGGTCCCTCTGGGGCCCAAGAGCTGCTTCCAGGCCTGGGGCAGTATCACTTGATCCCTATCCTCCTCGTCCTCCTCCCCTCCGCCCCCATCCACTCCCCCTCCTTTTCTTCCTCCCTCTCCTCCTCTCCCTCGACAGTGGTCCTTTCTCCACAGTGCAGCCCTACTTCCCATACAACACCACACTCCAATGAGTAATGCGCAGCGCACTGTGCAGAGATTGAGTAACATCTTTCAGAGCATCACCTATGATGCTTTTAAGGTTAGGGTTCAAGTGAACAAAGTTCAACTGTTCATCTTCTCACACTGGATGAGTGAAAGAAATGGAATACATCTTAGCGGCCCAGCATGCACAAAGACCCGGGTTCAATTTCTTAGTACCACATACATAGAAAAAGCCAGAGTGGTGCTGTGGCTCAAGTGGTAGAGCACTAGGCCTTGAGAAAGCCCAAAGACAGTGCTCAGGTCCTGAGTTCAAGCCCCAGGATTGGCAAAAAAAAAAAAAAAGTACAGCTTAGGGTGACGCTCACTAGACACTTTATGGAAAATGATCTATACAACTTGTGGGCAGGGAGCAGAGGAAAAAACTGGGAGAAAGGGAAGGGGTGACATTGTCCAAAAGAAAATGACTTAAATGATAATAACAAAAACAAACCACTGATCTCAAAATGGATGCTTTACCTGGTTGAAGGGTGTTGACTCAAATTCTGACTCGGCCAGGCTGTCTGAGTCCCGCACTATGTGACACCACCGCATGGTGGCTTTCTTTACCTACAGACAATCACACCAACATTGCAGGAGGATCTGGGGATAGGATTCACTCCTGGGCTCTTGGATACTACAAATAATACACATCACCTGAGAGTTTGGGTGGTTGGCAAGTATAGATTTCCTATTCTTCACCTCACAGCCGTTGTCGCTCGAGGCCCCCTCCACACTCCTGCGAAGCAGAATCATCTGGGTGCGTGCCTCACCGTCCTCATCGCTCGATGGGTCATCTGACACCCCATTGCCCCCACGCCGTTGAGCGTCCTGCGAGGGAGGCATAGTACTTCACACGTGGCCCGGAGCTCCTGGTGAGCTGGCACGGCTAGAAGTCACACCACACTCACACCGAAGAAACCAACAAATGACTTGATGCCAATGCGAAGAAAAATGTCAAAATTCAGAACAGGAACTTGAAACTCAAGAGCCTTCGTGAGGAGGAGGTGGAGGCGTGCTGGCCTCACACAGGCTGAGTCAGACTCAGCAACCAGGGCTGGCTAAGTGATGGCTCAGCAAGCTCTGAAAAACACCGAGCACGGCACATCCCAGACCAAGAGGGGCAGGGCCTCCATGTCCAGCCCCTAGACTGTATGACACGGCTCCACCTTGGAATCAACCACTAGCCCTCGCCCTCCGGGCTCTGTGTCATAAGCTGTGAGTGTGTTGTGAAGACAGACTGGAGTCTCCTGCTCTCTAGTGTGAGCACAGAGCATGTGCGTCCGCGGTTACTCCGCCCTCACCCTTCGGCTCTTCTCCCCATCAGAAATTTTCACTCTGTCCCTCGACGGCCATGTCCTGCCCTCTGGCCGACACAGCTTCTTTTTCACAATGGGGCGGAGACAACTCAAGTCATTGTCCGTTTCAGTGCCTTTGTTAGAGAGTAACTTTACCTTTTTTGCCCTGTTTAAAAAAATAAATAAAAGTTATTAACCACTTTTCTGAGTAGCATCTGCCATAAAATCACTTTCTTATGAAGAACACATACAGCATGTTGGAAATAAAATTCAGAAATTATACTTTCCAGGTCTCCGGCTTGCTGAGAGTATAGGACAGAATAATCACCCATGAACCTGAGTCCATCGGGTCCAATCATGCCATTAACTGAAAGGAAGTCAGCTCACTGCCTTCTTCAGTATCCGCTCCAAACATGAGGCCAACCGGAACGCCTGCCTCTCATCCCTCCTCATCAACACCGCCTAGGCCTCAAAGCTCAGAGCCTCCCAGAGCCATCACCCTTCCAATGTGCAGACACGGGACTGCTGGCCACATGTCAGCACATGAGCCATGTGAAGTGCCAGGCCTGCTGTTCAGCCAGTCCTGCCTATCAGGGAGAAGCCCGGGGAGCACAGGAACTCCACACTTCACCCAAGGGCAAAGATCAAGGGGTAAACACATTGTATCTTAGGAAAAAAGAGCTGTTCCCAATGGCGTTCGAGCTGTGGGGACCCCCTGAGAGGACTGGAGCTCCAGGCGGGCCTGCCGTTAGTGCACACAGCTCTGCCTCAGGAGGGCAGCACGGCGTGGTGGCACCGACTACCATCCCCACTACAGCAGGAAGGTGCAACTTCCCCATCCTGGGTGGCACCAGGACCTTATCTCAAATAGAACCAATAAAAAGAGCTGGAGGTGAGGTCCAGCGGTAGAGCACCTGTCTTGCCAGCATGAGGCTGAGAGCCCCTGGCTAGCAGGTGACAGTAAGTACCTCTGAGAGTCACCTCGCCAGACAGCCCCAGTTCCACCTCCCTTTCCACCTACAGCCCACCTAGCCTTCATTCCAGACACTACTTGACAGAGACTAAAATATTTACCTTCCAAGTATTTGTGCTTTGTAATTCTGTGGCCAAAAAAGCATTAAAATCAGACTGAACCGTTCCGGTGGACAGGGGATTTACAGGAGACCTGGCCCCATGACACAAGTGTGAGCAAATCTTTCAAGAACTCTCCAGAGTCATGTGCAGGACACACGCTCCTCCGGCCTCCAGAAACACAAGTGTCAAATCAAGCTGTAACTCCCATCAACAGCAGACTCCTACCTGTTCCCAAAGAGCAACCCCCAGAAGCTGGCAGCGTTGGGTACAGAGGCCCATGCCTCAGTTGCTTTCATCTTGTCAGGGGCACTGTTGCCCTGTTCTCGGCTCCCATCACCATTTACAGTTTTCCGTAATTTCCTACAAAAGAAGATTGCAGTAATATAACATCAGACAAGGTAAAAATTTTTCTATTTCTTTCCTTTTTTTCTCCAGCCAGTCCTGGGGCTAGAACTCAGGGACTGGCCTGGACTCTGTCCCTCAATTTCTTTTGCTCAAGGCTAGTCCTTTACCACTTGAGCAATAGTACCGCTTCTCGCTTTTTTCTGAGGACTTGAACCTAGGGCTTCATGCATGATAAGCAAACACTCTACCACTAAGCCACATTCCCAGCCCAATCTTTTCTAATTTTTTTTTTTAATCCATCATGGGGCTTGAACTTTGGGCCTGGGTGCTGTCCCTGAGCTCTTCAACTCAAGGCTATGGCTCTGCTCCTTGAGCCACAGCACCATTTCTTGTTTTCTATGGATTAATTGGAGATTACAGTCTCACTGTCTTTAGTACCCGGGCTGCCTTTGAACCAAGTTCCTCAGATATCAGCCTCCTGAGTATCTAGGATTACAGGTGTGAGCCACCGCACCCAGCCTTTTCTATTTCTGCCCATAATATCCTTACAGAAAACTGTACTAACAGATTATCTCCTAAAGTTGAGGACAGTTAACTTCATAAATTATATGAAAGAATTTCTGATTAAAAGACAAAAAAGAGAAGACAGCCTTGCTATCATCATTTTGCTCATTCCTATAAAAGACAGAGTTGCTATTCAGAAATGCGAGTAGAAAACATTTCTCCCTCATAAAACCCTCACTCTACACCATGAGAACCATTTCTTCAAGCACCCTTTGCACAGCACTTCTTGACAGCCCGTGCAGCCAGGTGACATAGACAGTGAGAGAAGGCACAGTACCAGATTTACTTGGAAAATGTTAAGTCAATTTAATTGAATTTACACAGAATCTTCAAAGTGTTGAGAAGTAACATTAAAAAAAAAAAAAACATATGTTGAAGCTCCATGCACTAACTTGAAAATTTTAATAAATTCTACAGATATTCTGAGGAGAGATAATATTAATTTTGGAAGATAATACTAAATATACTTAAGAAATTTTCAGCAGTTAAAAAATCTGCATACAACATATAACCTTGACATTAATTCAATGTATAAAAACGTCATATCTGGGGCCTGGAGTTTGGCCTAGCGGTAGAGTGCTTGCTTAGCATGCACGAAGACCTAGGTTTGATTCCTCGGTACCACATACATAGAAAAAGCTGGAAGTGGTGCTGTGGCTCTAGTGGTAGAGCTCTAGCCTTGAGAAAGCCCAATGACAGTGCTTAAGCACTGAGTTCAAGCCCCACAAGAAAAAGAAAAAGCAAAGAAAGAAAAACAGGAAAAAAATGTCATATCCATCTTGATTAAAAGTTTAGAACTCAATCATGCAATTAAAAAATTGGGCAAAAACAGCTTGGGGATAGCACCAGGGCCCTGAGGATAAGTTCAACATATACACACATATACACACATACATACACACACACATACACACACAACAAAGGTAAAATTTTTGATCAAATACCAAAGTAATGTATGTTAATAGTAAGTTTCAAGGTATTTTGACGAAACTGAAGTTTAAAGAAAATGCTTATAATCCTAGCCTATAGGATGCTTGTAATCCTAGCTACTCAGGAGGCTGAGACCTAAGGATCAAGATCCAAAGCCAGCCCAGGAAAGAAAATCTGTGACACTTTTATTTCTAATCATCCAAAAACCCGGAAATGGAGCTGTAGCTAAGTGGTTGAATGCCAGCCTTGAGCAAGAAGGGAAGGCCCCGAGTCAGAACTCAATACTAGTTACGAGCCCCAGTATTGGTACGCGAGCACATGGGCACATGCACATACAAGCACATGTCGGTAACGTGTCATCTCACCTCCGTCTGCGATTGCCGTTGCTCCCTGGAGGCCGATTGACCCGGGCAGACACGATCTGGCAGTGGACAGTACCCATGAGCAGCATGAGGCACAGGGGCCCAAGAACCTCACTCACGTTCACGATGGGCATCATGAGGTACAGCACCACCGCCATGACTGGAAAACGAGGGTCAAAACCTGGCTTGAAAACTCGACTCCACTACGCTACTTAGCTATACTAGTTGCTCCTGTAATCTATCTTCTCCCCCACCCCACCCCCACCCCGGTCCTGGGGCTTAGACTCAGAGCCTGAGCACTGTCCTTGGACTTTCTCAAGGCTAATGCTCTACCACCTGAGCCTCAGCACCACTTCCAGCTTTTTCTATGTATGTAGTACCAAGGAATCGAACCTGAGTCTTCATGTCCGCTAGGCAAGCACTCTACCACTAGGCCACACTCCTGGTCTAATCTATTATTTTTGGAAGAACCTAAATAAGAGTTGTACAGCAAATGAATGAAAGAGGAAGCAGAGCTGATACATGGGTGCAGGCTGACAGAAGAAAGCCTGTGGCCGTCCTGGTCCTGGGAGATCAGATATTCCAAGAACAGCTCCCATGCCTCCAGGCTGCAACACAATGAACAAGTTCTGAGTGCCACGGCACCCTGCTCTCCATCAAGAACTTCAATCTCCATCAAAGACTCCAGCACCCAGGTATTTGGGGCTCTACACTGATTACTGCTTGGGATGCAGAACGCACTGCACATGCTCAACTCATTTTCCCACAACACTCCTTGCCTTCCACAGCCTCTCACTGTGTCGCTCCCATTAGCACATTCACTTGCTTTTAGGAGGCAGGTTTTCATAAAATTAAAGGCAGGGAAATGAACAAGCACCCAAAAAGCCTTAAAATACTTCAAGCTCTGTGAGGAACAGGAAAAAAGACTCTGTGCTAGAGTTGGCATGGAGGAGGAGGACATTAGGAAATGATGTCAGAGGGGACAGGAACAGGCCACCTTGGCATCTAGGCCATGAGATGTCATTCTAAAGCCACTTTTTTTTGCCAGTCATGGGGTTTGAACTTAGGGCATGGACACTGTCCCTGAGCTGAACCCAGGGCTTTGTGCATGCTAGGCAAGCACTCTTCCACTAGGCCATGGTCCTGGCTCCCTAAAGCCACTTTCAAAACATTTTTTTGGTTTTGTAGTGCCAGAGCACTAGGGTCTGTAATCCTAGTCTGAGGGTCATGATGATTCACAGCCAGCCCAAGCAGGAAAATCTAAGAGACTTTGCCATGAGAAGGAAGAATGATGGGTAGAGAAGGCTCCACAAATGTTACCCAGGTGGTGAAAGCTGGAGCTGCGACTAGGCTAGTGGCAGCTAGAACACACTTCGTGGCAGGAGTGTGACAACCGATGGCAGGCAGAGTTGGAGGCGACCTAAAGGCAAGCAAGTTCGTACCAAAACATCAAGATGAGATTTCTAAGTGTGCAATGGCAGCTCACATCTGTAATCCTAGCTACCCTGAAGGCTGGTATCTGAGCATCATGGTTAGAAGCCAGCCCAGAAAAACTATGAGACTGTCACTAACTAACCACTAAAAGGTAGAAAGTGGAGCAGTGGCTCAAGTGAATGAAAAAGCTAAAGGACAGCACCAGGCCCTGCAGTCTAGCCCCAGTTATCGCCCTCCCCCAAAAAGATTCTTTAAAAATAAAACAAAAAAAAAAAACAATTCTTAATGTTTTTTCTTTTATTTATTAATTTTATTTATTGTTTATGTGGTAGCAAGGACTAGAAGCAAGAGCCTCATGCATGAGGCCCTTAAATCTCATCATTTTAAGACATGTAGTAATATCAATTGGAATGTCAGGTGGGCAGACCTGACAGACTGAAGTTCAGCCAAGGAAGTAGGCCCAAAGTACAAGTGCGGAAGCTAGTAGTCTATCAGATAATTAAAAAAAAATAGTTTTATTTACTTTTGTGTGGTACCAAGGGTAGAGGAACCTCATGTATGCTAAGTAAGCACTCTATCACTAAGCCAATTCCCAGTCCCCAAGAAATATAGTTTCACAAGAGAACATAGGCAAGGGTATCAATGTATGTGAATTAATGCACCTTCTATCTGGCAAATATCATGTAACCCTTTTACTAATTACAATAAAAAAAAAGGGGGGGCTGGGAGTTTGGCCTAGTGGAAGAGTGCTTGCCTAGCATGCACGAAGACCCGGGTTTGATTCCTTGGTACCACATACATAGAAAAAAGCCAGAAGTGGTGCTGAGGCTCAAGTGAGAAAGTCCAAGGACAGTGCTCAGGCCCTGAGCTCAAGTCCAGGACTGGCAAAAAAAAAAAAGAGAACATAGGCAAGAGAAGAAGACCCAGGTTCCAGTTTGGGGGTAACGCAGTATAAAAAAGGCAGGAAGGAAAGAGGGGGGTGGGGGAGAGGGAGACAGAGAGAGCACGCTAGAAGGTGGAGGAGAGAGCTAAATGGTGACATCTGCGCAAATTATTTTAACATGACCCCAAATGGCCAACATCCTTTCACAGGCCATGGGATGAAAGGGTAAATCTAAGAACTGCCTGATTTCATTGTCCAACAGCAAAAGCCACAATGAGAGAGAGCCACAGTTCATAGCAAGTGGCAGGTACCTTGCATGATGTAAAGCAGGAGCAGCCACATGAAGATTCTTGGAGACGTGACCTGAATCCACCAGCGGCTGAAGAGTGGGAAGAAAACCACACGCACAAGGCCCTTCCGTGTCAGAGACGTCCAGGGGACCTCAGGCTTGGCCTTGGCAAACGTGGAGCCTGGAACAGAATGAGGAACACTGATACAAGGTACCATTTACACATTATTTACACACGCTGTCCATTTATAAGCATCCATTTATACATGCTATCTACACATGATATCACATTTATGCACATTATCCATTTACATATACTATCCATTTACACATTATTTATACACACTATCCATTCACACCTGTTATCTAGTCACATACACTATTCACACACTATTTATTCATATTATCTATTTACACACACTATATGCTATGTATTCACACAGGCTATCTATTCACACACTATTTGTACATCTGCTTACATACACTATCTGTTTGTGAATGCTTGGTTACATGTATGGTCCCAGTCTTGAGAGCAAGACGTCTCAAAGAAGTATCTTCCACTACACCTGCACCTGCAGGTATTCTCACCTTCCTATCTACGAAAACCTTGTCACTTATGTCACTACATAGTACTGAGACTAATATCTACAAGAAATTTAATCTCAGAACTCACCTCTGATTAAGTCAACATCAATCAAGTCTGGTTTTATGTGACCCATCTTTTTTGGTTTGTTTTTAAAACCCTACGATTAAAGGGAAAAAACAGTTCTTTTACATGAAAAACAACAAAAACAAAAACATGTCTCTTTCTTTTTTTGTTGGGGGGGGAAGAGAGGGAAGCAGAGACAAGTCTTGCTATGTATCCCAGGTTGGCCTAGAACTTCAGATCTTCCTAACAGTCTCTGAGTGCTGAGATTACAGAATGCCACAGATATGCCTAAACTAAATTTCTGTCTCTTTTTACTAGTGACATTTTAATCCTAATGTTCTTTAAAAGAGCTTGCCTTTAATATATTTTGGTTTTAATCTTATGAAGTAATAAATGCATTATACTTTATTATTCTGTGTGTGAGTATGTGAGAGTGTGTGTGTGTGTGTGTGTGTGTGTGTGTGTGTGTGTGTGTGTTTGCCAGTCTGGGGGCTTTCACTTGGAGCTGAGGCACTGTCCCTGAGCTTTTGAACTCAAGGCCAATGCTCTAATGCTCTGATGCTCTCCGCTAGATCTACACCATTTCTCACTTTTACTGGTTAACTGGAATTAAGTGTTCAATGAACTTTCCTGCCTAAACTGGTTTGAACCAGACCTCAGCCTCCTGAGCAGCTGGGATGGCAGGCCTGAGCCTGTCAGGTCACTATCACTTTTGAAAATAAATCAAAGCCAGAGATCAATAAGTAATCAATAAGATACCACATCTTCTTAATTTCAGTCCTCAAAAGTGAATGATTTAGCTGGGAGAGAGCTAGGGAAGGGAGGACACTGTCCAAAAAGAAATGTACTCATTACCTGACTTATATAACTATAACCCCTCTATACATTGCCTTTATAGTAACAATAAAAAATTAAAATCAAATGATGTAAATCTCTTTAGGTGTTTCTCTATATTTCACTTTTATACCTCTAAACAATATACTATTGCTTTTTTTGAACTCAGAGCTGCATTCTGTTTTGTTTTGTTTTTTGTTCTGGGATTTGAACTTGGGCTCCTGCTTGCTGAGAGGCACTCTACTTCAGCCACACTCTCTTTGCCTTTGCTATTTGGAGACAGGGTCTTCTGTGTGTCTAGGGCTGACCAGGACATGACCCATCCTGTGCCTGTGCTTAGAGGGCAGGCAGAAACACCATGCCCTATTCTTGTTCTTGAGATGGTGTCTCATTTCCATTTTGCCCAGGCTGACCACCAACAGCAATTCTTGTGACCTTCTCCTCCCAATAGGTCTCACAGGCATGAGCTAGCATACCCACCATTCTTTTTTTTTTTTTTTTTTTGGCTCCTTTCTCTTTCTGGCCCCACTCGCTCCGGCCCTGCTCGCTCCGGCCCCACCATTCTTTTTTTTTGCCAATCCTGGAGCTGGAACTCAGGGCTTGGGCACTGTCTTTGAGCACTTCTGCTCAAGGCTAACACTCTGCCACTTGAGCCACAGCATCACTTCTGGTTTTTTTCTGTGTATATTACCAAGGAATTAAACCCAAGGCTTTGTGTATGCTAGGCAAGCACTCTATCACTAGGCCACACTTCTGGCCCCGAAAATATAGTTCTAAACCCACTAGGCCTTATCTCCTAACGTCCATCCAGATGCCATGCTTACCCACATGCATGTAATGAACTGAGCTGAGTCTTCACTGGCATGTGGAGCGAGTTCTTACCTGCCTTCCTGTTTACTCTGAGACCAAAATGCTTTCTAACTACAGAAACTGTAAGACAATTATCTACATTTGAAGAAATGCTACAATTACTTTGGTAAATTTCTGCAATCCCCTTTCTTGAGTACCTGTCTGTCTCCATCTCCAAGAACACTAGTGGTCCTGAGGCAGAGCTGTCCTCCAGGCAGGAGCCCCATCCCCTCATCTTAATTCCCACTCCCTTACATAATGTCCTCCAGCTTTCTGAAAAGCAGCCACACAAAGTTAAGTTTTTGAAGTTGGGTGCTAGTGGTTCACGCCTATTAATCGTAGCTACGCAGGAAGCTGAGATCTGAGGATCACAGTTCAAAGACTGCACAAAACATCTGTGACACTTTTTTTTTTTTTTTGCTAGTCCTGGGGCTTGAACTTAGGGCCTGAACGCTGTCCTTGGGCTTTCTCAAGGCTTGAGCTCTACCACTTGAGTCACAGCACCACTTTTGGCTTTTTTTCTATGTATGTGATACCGAGAAATCAAACCCAGGTCTTTGTGCATGCTAGGCAAGCACTCTACCACTAGGTCACATTCCTGGCCCCTGTGAGACTCTTATCTCCAATTAAACACCAGAAAACTGGAAGTGGCATGGTGACTCAAGTGCTAGCCTTGAGCTGAAGAGCTCAGGGACAGTGCCCAGGCTGAGAGTTCAAGCCCCACGACTGACCAAAACATAAAGTTTTTGAGTCCCAGCATGCAGAAAATAATCCTTTACCTTACACCTGACTGAAAGCTACACTACAGAAAGAAGAGAAAAGAAAAGAAAAGAAAAGAAAAGAAAGGAAGGAAGGAAGGAGAGGGAAACCCCATGGAAACAGCATCCCATCTAGCTCTGTCACCCACAAGAAATATGCACAACAACATTCGGGTGTCACCTAAAACAAGTGTGCCTATGTTCAGCTGTCATACGAGTGTGTGCACGTTCCCGTGAGTTACTGAGAAGAAAGGTGTTTACAAGGTAATGGGGAGCCAGGTCACTGCTGGTCCTCAAGCGGCTCCAGGAATTATCCCAAATCCTTATTCAGGCTCAGGACTTGAGGGCTCTGGGGTACAAGTTTTGAGATTATCATGACTCCCCACTACTGGCCCAGGGGAAGGGAGGCAGCGGGACATGTAATCACTCCAGGCAGACCTCATCCCAGGCTCATCTTGGCTCCCTGAGAGGCAAGGAGCACTGGTTACCACATTGCCTTCTCCTGGGCTCTCTAGTATTTGTCATCTACAATTCTTCCAGAAACAGTGACCTCCTTACTGAAGGTTTGCTAGTCTCAGCATTAACAGTGAACATGAAGTACCTTTAGTAAAACTTAGTTCTGATATAACAAAGTCATTGAAAAGAAAAATAAAAAATTACCAAATTATGACTTTATTTCTCCTTAATGTTTATTTATTTCTATTATTTACAAATTTATAAAGTGCTCAATAAGCTGGGTGCTGGTGACTCAAGCCTATAATCCTAGCTACTCAGGAGGCTGAGGTCTAAGGATCACAGTTCAAAGCCAGCCCAGGTACATACAGCAAAGACCCAGTGTATGTTTGTATGTGTGTATGCTGGTCCTGAGACTTGAGCTTAACCTGAGCAATACTGTCACTGAGCTTTTCTTGCTCAAGGCTAGCACTCTACCACAAGAGCCACTACTACACCTTTAGTTGTTTTTTTTTTGTTTTGTTTTGTTTTGTTTTGCTTGAGCTCAGGGCCTGAGCACTGTCCTTGGACTTTCTCAAGGCTAGAACTCTACCACTTGAGCCTCAGCACCACTTCTGGCTTTTTTCTATATATGTGGTACCAAGGAATCGAACCCGGGTCTTCGTGCATACTAGGCAAGCACTCTACCACTAGGCCAAACTCCTGGCCCTGTTAGTTGTTTTTTGTTGCTTTTTGTTTGTTTGTTTTTTGCCAGTCCTGAGGCTTGAACTCAAAGCCTGAGCACTGTCATTGGGCTTTCTCAAGGTTAGCGCTCTACCACTTGAACCACAAATCTACTTCTGGCTTTTTTTGTGTATGTATGTGGTAACAAGGAATCAAACCAGGGTCTTCGTGCAAGCACTCTACCAATAGACCAAACTCCTGGCCCCTCACCTCTAGTGTTTGGCTGGTTAATTGGAGATAAAGAGTTTCACAGGCTTTTCTGCCTAGGCTGGCTTTGAACTATGATCCTCAGATCTCAACCTTTTTTTTTTTTTTTTTTTTTTGCCAGTCCTGGGCTTGAGCTCAGGGCCTGAGCACTGTCCTTGGACTTTCTCAAGGCTAGAGCTCTACCACTTGAGCCTCAGCACCACTTCTGGCTTTTTTTTCTATGTATGTGGTACCGAGGAATCGAACCCGGGTCTTCATGCATGCTAGGCAAGCACTTTAACCACTAGGCCAAACTCCCGGCCCCAGATCTCAACCTTTTGAATAAATAGTATCACAGGCATGAGCTACTAGTACCCAGCTTTTATTTTTGTTTCTACACTTCTAAATACAATGTGTCCTTCTACAAACAAAAAAAGAAAGAAAGAAAGAAAGAAAAGCAAGCAAGCAAGCAAGCAAGCAAGCCAGGCATGGTGGCTCTTGCCTGTAATCCTAGCTGTTCAGGAGGCTGAGGATCAAGGTTCAAAGCAAGCCCGGACACAAAAGGACCTGAGACTCCTATCTCCACTTAACCTCTAGAAAATGGGAAGTGGGGCTTGGCTCAGGGGTAGAGTAGTAAGTAGCCTTGGGCTGAAGAGCTCAGGGACAGCATCCAGGCCCAGGGGTAGGGTGGTAGCCTTGAGCTGAAGAGCTCAGGGACAGCGCCCAGGCTGAGTTCAAGCCCCATGACCCACAAAAAAAAAAAAAAAAAAAAAATTCCTTGGCATTTTGGGACTTGAACTCCAGGACCTATGCTTTCTAACTATGTTTCCCACCACTGAGCCACACAGCCCTTTTGTGCTTTGGTTATCTTTCAGGTGAGTCTGGGGCTGAACTGGACCGCAGATCATCCCACTAGCAAGGACTGAAGACAGCCCCAATCCCCCTGTTTCACTTCCTCCCAAGGAACTGACATCACAGGTTTAACCATCAACTGGCCCTCAACTTTTTCCACTTTATACAGAATGGCATCTAAATAAATTTTGGCATAAGCCATCAAGTAATCTTCAAACTTGGTGATGGGTTGGCACTCCATCTATTTCTATTCAATGCAACTGTAGTGCTTATATCTTTCTTAAGCAAGTATTGAACTTGTAACACCCGTGTGCTGATGGCTATCCCTTTGGCACATACCACTTAGCAAGATGGCTTAAAAGATGCCACCTCCACAAGTGTTTATGGGAGATTTAAAAAGAAAAAGTTATCAGTTGTAGGGCTTGAATTCAGGGCCTGGGTGCTATCCTTGAGCTCTTTTGCTCCAGGCTAGTACTTTACCACTTGGAACCACAGCACCACTTCCAGTTTTCTAGTGGTTAGTTGGAGGTAAGAGTCTTACAGACTTCCCCATCCAGCTGGCTTTGAACTATGATCCTCAGATCTCAACCTCCTGAGTAGCTAGGATTACAGGTGTGAGCCACCAGCACACAGAAAAAACAATTGCCTTTTTAAACTTTATACTTTTAGATTTGTTTATAGTCATATAACAGCACCTGTGATTTGTGGTTTTGTTTTAAAATTCTTTCACTAGGTGTTAGTAGCTCATACCTCTGTAATCCTATCTACTCAGGAGGCTGAGATGTGAGGGTCCCATATAAAGCTAGCCCAAGCAAAAACTGTGAGAGTCTTACCTTCAATAAACCACTCACAAAACCAAGCTGTGGTGGCTCACACCTGGAATCCTAGCTTCTCAGGAAGTTGAGATCTGAGGATCCAGTTCAAAGCATAAAATGTCCCTGAGACTCTTATCTCCAATTAACCACCAGAAAACAGGAAGTGGTACTGTGGCTCAAGGTGTAAGAGCACTAGCCTTGAGCAAAAGATACTCAGGGAGGGGGCCAAGGCCCTAGAATCAGCAAAACAAACACTTTTTTTCTTTTCCCCTTTGTTTTGTAGCTGATGGTTTTATTTGTGTAAGACCTAACTCTTCTCACATCATCACTACCTGTGGAGCCAGAAGCAGGAGAGAAACAGAAGAGGACCAAACTCCTAGCTCCTAAGCTCTTTCCATTATACCACAATCGTAATTATTACATACAATAATCAGACAAAGCCTATATGGAGTTTTATAAAATAAAACTGGGGAAAGTACTCATCCAGATCTCATCTCCCATTGCATAACTAAGGGCTGTTCCAAACTGAAAACTTAGTCGAGAGAGCAAACAGACCAGCTTCCTATCCGACTGTCTATGAAGATCCCTGTGTCGGTTAAATGTATCTCACCGAAGAGATCTAAGTGTCTGATCTAATCAGTTTGATTTAGAGCTGAGTAGAACACTACTAAGTTGTTTTCATTGTTGTGTGTGTTTGTTTGGGGGGGGGATGGTTGAGTGTGTGTGGGGGGGTGTGTTTTACTTGAATTTGAACTCAGGGCCTTATACTTGCTAAGCAGGCATTATTTTACCGCCTGAACTATGCTCCCAATTCCTTCCACTTTAGTTATTTTTCAGATAGGCTCAGGTGTTTTTGCCCAGGTCTGACTGGGACCATGACTCTATTTATGCCTCCCATCATTTGGATTATAGGAAGAAGCTACAGCACCCAGTTCACCCACGATGTTTTAAGTCCTTAACAGTCTGCAACAAATATTATAAAAGATAGCCCCACAACAAGAATCTGCTGGCACTTATAAATACTTGCTATGGAACATCTATAGGTTTATCTTTTGAGATTCAAGGCTAGTTCTACAGGCTTTTTCTGTGTCTTAAGACTCTCCAACTGGGCCAGGAATGTAACCTAATGGTACAGTGCTTGCCTAGCATGCATGAGACCCTGGGTTTGATTACTTGGTACAACATACACAGAAAAAGCCGGAAGTGGCGCTGTGGCATAAGTGGCAGAGTGCTAGCCTTGAGCAAAAAGTGTCCAGGACAGGCCCTGAGTTCAAACCTAGGATGGCAAAAAAAAAAAAAAAGACTCTCCAAATACCTTTAGCTACCAAGCAACTTCAATGCCTACCTTGTACAAGCACACCACTTCTCACACCCACACCCAACCCTGAACCTTTAGAAGATCATCAAATTCTTTCCTCTCCTATTATGTATTAATAAAGACATTCTGAATGATACCTCAGCATTTAATTGCTTGGTTACCATGAAATAACCTAAGAATCTTATCAGTTCTAAAAGCGGTATATTTTTATAGAACTTGAAAAACTTGCCGGGACTTTGGCCTAGTGGTAGAGTGCTTGCCCAAAGACCGGGTTTGATTTCTCAGTACCACATACATAGAAAAAAGCTGGAAGTGGTGCTGAGGCTCAAGTGGTAGAGCTCTAGCCTTGAAAAAGTCCAAGGACAGTGCTCAGGCCCTGAGCTGAAGCCCAGGACGGGCAAAAAAAACAAACAAACAAACAAACAACAACAAAAAAACCAGAACTTGAAAAACTTAAAAGACCAGACTTAAAAAACAAGGGCTGGATCCAGGCCAAAAATGAATTTTGTTTGGCTTTCACAGTGAGGTTGATGAGGAAGATGATGCAGGAGAAAAGAGGAACAATAGAGAAAGAAGACAACCACCCTGTTAAAAATGTATTTCTAAGCCAAACGTGGTGGTACACATCTGTAGTTCCATCTATTCGGGAAGAAATGTTGTCCAGCCTAGGCAAGAGATTCTCAACTATCGGAAAGCCAGGTGTGTGAGACTCCATCTCCAAAATAATAAGCAAAAGGCCAAGTTGGATGGAGGTTAGGCTCAAGCGGAAGAGCAGTCAAGCATTCGAGCACAAGACCTACTGTTCAAACTAACACTGACAAAAATAAAAATAAAAAAGCCAGAAGTCACATGTAACATCCAGCCACCTGTCCAGGTTCACCCAGGCATAACAGTGAGACTTTATTTCAAAACTATCCTTGGGCCATGAGTTTGGCCTAGTGGCAGAGTGCTTGCCTAGCATGCACGAAGACCTGGGTTCAATTCCTCAGTGCCACATACATAGAAAAGGCTGGAAGTGGTGCTGTGGCTCAAGTGGTAGACCTCTAGCTTTGAGAAAGCTCAAGGACAGTGCTCAGGCCCTGAGTTCAAGTCACAGGACTGGCAAAAAAATAAAGTAGCCAGGCCCCATTTATACAGGCCATTTATTACTGAGGTCCCGTAGCATTTGCCATTTAGCACTGTGCATGCACTGGTCCTTTTCTAAATGTCAAACAATAAAGAATGCCATGCTTGGTGGAAAACTACAGTCTCCCCCCCCCCCCAATACCACCAATGCGTTAAAACAAAGCTAGAATTAAATCAATTTACCTTAATCTGAGTCTGTTCAATTGACTTTTCCCATATCTGCTGATCATATGCTCCAATCTGCAATAAGGAGCAGGCTATTAAAGGGATGTAATGACCATCCTTATATTTAAGTCATAATTTTACAAACAGGCTATCTGGAAACCGTGCTTCTCAAAATTACGGGGAAAAAAAAGGTAGGGGGAGGAGGGAGGGGGAGGAGAAGGAGGAGGAGGAGGGAGGGAGGGGGAGGAAAAGTGACAGCATTTTCTCTAGGAGTTTTTCTTTGCCAGAAGTATGCTTTCCAAATGAAACTGCTTTGGCATTACCTTCTTCTGATACCACGATATGGCATCTCTTTCATTTGAGGCCATCTGTGTCTCCAGCCAGAGAGTGGGAGCTCACTGAAAAGGAAGGAAAAAAAAGCGGGGACTGGTGAAAAGCCAGGGACTGAAGGCAGGCCCCCAGCTGGCCTCAGCCCCCGGGCTCTGCGGCTCTTTCTCTGGCTGTGGCCTGAGAAGCCTCAGCAGTGCTGGGCGAGCAGGGTCTGAGCAGCACGGCAGTAGATGGCCAAAGGAAGGCCAAGGGAGGCCCGGCAGCCTACCTGTCCTCTCCGCTCCACGGCGGGCGTCCGCCTCTCACCTGCTGCCCGCTTGCCGGAGACCGCGGCCGGGATCCGCGTCCTCAGTGGCTCCGGCCGGGCGGGGAGGCCCGGGAGGCCGGGGAGGCCGCGACGCCGGCCGGGCCGTTACCATGGAGACCGCGGCGCCGCCCAGCTAGGGCAGTCGGACGGCAACCTCGTAGCCTCCGCGGTCACCCGGGAGCCATGGGATGAGCGGAGGGTAACAAAAGCTGGAAGTGCGGGAGATAAAGGAAGGAATCCTCGCTAGGCTCCGGTCTCCACCGCAACGGCCCAAGGCCCGGTGCTGGGCAGCAAGAGCCCGGGCCCTGGCGGCGCGGCCTGCCTGGGCCGGGCCGGGCCGGAACGCACCGGCCCGGAAGTGACCCGGCCGGCCGCAAGCCCGAGGAGAACGGCCGGCCGCCGCTTCCGCTTCCCGCTCTAAGTGGCCCCGCCCCTCAGCCATACCGGACCCCGCCTGGGATGCGCCGCCGTCTCCCGCCCCGCCCCCGGCCCCGCCCCCCCGCCTCCTCCTAAGCCTCGCCCCGCCCGCTCCAACGTCTGGCAGCCGGCAGCCAGCAGGAGCTGACTCCAGTTGGTTCCTCGGTTTTGCCCGTCCCCCATCCCATCGTTCCCGCCCACAGGTGCTCCACCCCGGCGCAAGCTCGGGGTTTGCGGGCGGGGTGGTTGTCCCCAGTACTCAGCTTTCAGGGGCTCGGGGAAGAGGACGGACCGGGCAGGGCTTCTCGGTCACTGCTCAAGGAAGGGGGCTACGGAAACAGTCTCTAGGTTTCTAATTAGAGCAGAGCCGGGTGCCCCACCCTGCAATCCCAGCTCCTCAGGAGGCTGAGACGCGAGGATCAAAGTGAATCCGAAGCAGCCTGGTAGAAAAATCCGTAGTACTGTCTCATTAACCAGTGAAAAAATAAAGCTAGCCGGGCGAGGTGGTTCACCTAGCTACTCAGGTGGCTGAGATCTGAGGATCAAGGTTCAAAGCCAGCCTGGGCACTCAAGTCCGTAAGACTCTCATCTCCAATTAACCACCAGAAAACCGAAGAGGGACTGTGGCTCAAGGGGTAGGGTAGTAGCCTTGAGCTGAAGAGTAAAGGACAGCACCTAGGCCGAGTTCAAGTCCCATGACTGACAAAATAAAAAACAAAGATAAATGACACACAAATGACAAATGAAAAACTGCCTAAGATGTATTTAAATTACATTAATAGGAAAAGCATTTGTTTAACAAATGGAAATGGGATAAAGATTTGTCAGGTAGCTGAAATTGGGGAACAGTGGCATGGTTGGCCAGCCATTTTTGGGGGAGCCCTGTTAGAAAAGTCAGTGCTTCTTAGGGGCTGCCCTTCCTCAGGAAAAAAGGTGAATTGTATGAACTCTCAATCCTTGTTTCTCACTACTCCTCACTTGCTACTTCAAGCAGAGCACTAAGTGACATACTAAAGTAGCAGTGAAGACCACCTGTCTTCTTCCTTTACTTTTCCTGTTAAAAACCAAGGAGTGTGGCTGGGAGTGTGGCCTAGTGGTTGAGTGCATGCACTAAATCTTTACCGCATACACAGAGCCAGAAGTGGTGCTGTGGCTTAAGTGGTAGAGCACTATTCTTGAGAAAGCCCAAGGACAGGCCCTGAGTTCAAGCCCCAGGATTAGGGAAAAAACAAGGGGTATCAGTGCTTAGACAAGGCTCTCAAAGTTCACAGAAACAAAAAACAAAAAAATCCAGTTTGTGTTACAGTACAAACATCTGAGAAATCTATACAACCCTTACACATTTTTCAAGAACATTAACCAGAATTTTCACTGTCATATAAAACCAAACATTTAAGTAGCAAGTCATGACTGCCACAAATGCAGATTCATTTTTCTTCTCCAAAAGCAAACTTTTCTTTGAGAAAGTAAAGTCTAAGATTATGTCACAAAAGGGGGTGAGGGGGGAATGAGGCTAATGAGGTTCCAGGAGGTGAGAACTAACATGTACTATTCATTCTGTGATGAAACATCAGTAGAGGACAAATCAGACTTTGTTTATTAAAAAAATACTTTACAGGGAAAAAAAAAACCTCTATGCATTCCATTGTCCTATTTTACAAAGAAATAGCTTAACAATTTTACACACTTAGACAGCTACAAAAAAGCAGTGTTAAAAGGATTATTCACACAAATTCAGGTTTAAGACTATTCATTAAAAACCTTTTAAAACACTTGTTATTAATGTCAATAAACAAACTAAGGCCACACAACGCAAATAGTCTGCCAGGCAAATTATACATTTCATCTATATGCAAAAAACTCTTAGATAAATTAAAGCCACAGGGGAGGAAAAAGTCTTAGCTGCCAATCAAAATGAAGTTTAGTCACAAAAAAAAAAAAAACACGATTACATGAAAAATTTACAACATGTGATAGTAGTTCGTAAGTATTTTAGAGAGAATTGAAAAGTGCTATATCTTAATAAGAGACAGTGGTCTCTACATGCGCATGTAGACCCTAAAGCTTCATGAGGAAATGGAAGGCCCTGACACCGATGGAGATACTTGCTTTTAGAGCAACAAACTTTCAAGATGAGGATAAATCCTTTATGCACTTAAAAAAAAAAAAAAGTTTGTATTGTCATTTCCTCAACTTGCATGACCAATAAATACAGCCACAACATGTTTTAAAAATGTAACATTTAGCACAACTGTGAGCCTCTGGTGTGCGAGACTGAAAGGTACTTTTTAAAATCTG
This sequence comes from Megascapheus bottae, assembly GCF_031878675.1. NCBI lineage: Eukaryota > Metazoa > Chordata > Mammalia > Rodentia > Geomyidae > Megascapheus > Megascapheus bottae. The sequence goes on from NC_143514.1 coordinate 745,320, forward strand.
GTAGTAATGATGAAACAGATGAGGACATAAACGCAATTATCCTATAGGTATACAATGGTAAAGATGAATTGGCTAATATTAATGATCATGAATATATTCACCATGAATATATTTTCATGGATTTTTGGAGTCTTGTTCTTATATTCACTTTCTGTCTAGACAATATTATTTATACAGAGAAAGGTAGTAAGTTTCTCCGGTCACTAAATGTGACCTTTATTAAGACTGATTTGACATCTTTTATTAACGTCTAATAAAGAATTTTATTCAATAAACTCCTTTTCCCCATATAAAAGCTTGAAATACTAGTCAGTTCATAGTCTTATCTCTGAGGGGAAGGACACTTTCCAAGTCCTCAACTTTTAAAAACAATACACAAAATTTACTTAATAAATTAAGCCTAGGAATTCCATCTTTAAAGAGGTAAGACTTTGGAGGAGGGAAATAAAAATGCAGGTTTTTATTATTGCTTTACGAATTTGGGATGCCTCTTAGAATCCTCCTCGCATATCTCCATAATTATACAATGACTTCTTGAGTGGGAGGGAAGACTTATCCTTTTTGGTAGTTACCATTAAATCATTCTATTTACTGTTAAGAATATTTATCAGGTCCTTTCCATAAGCACATTTTAAAATTATCCCTCTGCTCCACAAAGTACTAAAACTTAGAGCCACATTCTGCAGGTTACCTCAAGATTTGGAACAACGAATAGATAGTATAGCAAAAAAGAAGAGCAGCGCCAGTGCCATCACTATGTCACAAGTCAGAAGACGCCAGACTGCTCCACGCCTCGCTCCGTTAAACCAAATTACCAATTTAATGATTTAGAAAAGTTGCAGTCATTTATTATCACTAAACTAGGATACAGTTTTGAGAGCAGTCAGAAATTCAAAACTTCTGCATTTATAACTCATCAGTCTTCAAAGCATGCTATCAAAATCTAATACTCACATGGGACACTCAGTCCCCAGATACATTACTAGCTAAATGTTTCTCTCCATTCTATTGCAATTCTAACATACAATCAATTTATTAGTACACGATTTTAAGCAATTCTTATTATTCTTTTCATGTGTTCATATCAGAAGTGAGGGTAGAATTATAAAAGGAAAATGGGATTTCCTTCTTTTGACTGTGTGTCTTTGCAGATCCGCTGGTTCCTGAGCGATTGATTATAC